>NC_048224.1:100592551-100628968 GCF_002007445.2 Ailuropoda melanoleuca
CCCGCAACGCCGGGATCACGCCCTGAGCCGAAGGCAGACGCTTAACCGCTGTGCCACCCAGGCGCCCCGGCAAATTGCTTTCTTAAACCACACAAAAAAATGTCCATTCATGCCTCTTCAGTGATTATATTAAAATTTAAGATTAATAGCAACAATAGTAACATAAAACATTCTCAGTAATTTTTTTTAAGGTTTTTATTTATTTAGAGAGACCATGCGTGCATGAGCAGAGGGAGTGGCAGAGGGAAATGGAGAGAGAATCTCAGGAAGACTCTGGGCTGAACACAAAGCCTAGTGCAGGGACTGGATCCCATGACCCTAAGATCATGAGCCAAGTGGAAATAAAGAGTTGGATGCTTAAAGGACTGAGCCCCCATGTGCCCCCTTAGTAAAGTTTTTAATTAAGAAAGTAGGCAAAATATTTTATTATATTTTTGTATTCAAGTTATCAATGAAAATTTCTTAAAGTACTCAACTAGCTAAATATTTCTAGAGTAATTTTACCTAGTCATTATTAATCCTAAATTTCTTAATCCAAGTCACATCTAAAATAATGCATTTTTATAAATGCATAACACAGGGGATAAGCAGCCTAGAAATCTTCTCCAATAACTCATTAATCTGAATATGTAAAGCAAATAGCTAATTTATAATAAAAGGAATGCAATACTCCTTGTTTAAGCTTTTAGAATCTAAATCAAGTACTGATTTGTAGATTATCTTTTAAGGGCTATTGGCTTATAGATTCATCTCCATTTTTTTGCCATGAATTCAATGCTTTAGACATGTTTTCTAGTCAGTTTCCCAAATTTGCCAGTTTATACGATACATCCATTGCTTTGTAAATGCCCCTTCTTCTCTGAAAAGCTCTTTATCTCCTTCTCTTTCTAATCAGATTTACTTATCCTTCAAATCTCAGCTCAAATGACATATTTCTGTGGGAAATTTCTACATAGTTGTATTCAACCTCCAACCTTGATGTAAATATTCATTTATTCTGAATCTGAGGGGTTTTTTTTGGGGGGGGTGAACAAATGGGTACTACCATATTGATCATATCCTTTTTTTCCTTGTCATCATCATTATATTTATCCTAACTCCTACCATTTAGCTCCAGTTTTGATATATATTAAGTACCATGCTTCGAGTTAAGAGGCTGATGAAAAATCTCAATTAATTCTCACATAGAGCTGTATATTTTTCCATACTTTTTTAGAAATCTTTCTTTTACCTTTTTTAAAAATAGAATGTTTTATGGCAGATTTAGGTTTACAGAAAAATTGGAAAGTACAAAAAGTTACCATGTACTCCCTCTGTTCCCACACATGGTTTGCCCTATTATTTATATCTTGTATTATTTTGGTGCATTTGTTACAATTGCTGAACACATGCTGATATATTATTATTAATTAAAGTCCACAGCTTACATTAGCGTTCACTGTTTGTGTTTTACACCTTATGGAATTTCACAAATGTGTAATGGCGTGTGTCATAATCACTGTATACACAGAATAGTTTTACTGCCCTACAAATCTCCTGTGCTGAAATCCCTTCCCCCAATTCCCTGCCAACCAATGATCTTTTTATTGTCTCTGTAATTTTATCTTTTCCAAAATCTCACATAATTGGAGTCACACAGGATTCAGATGTTTCATATCGGTTTCTTTCACTTAGCAGTATGCATTTAAGTTTCCTCCACATGTTTTTTATGGCTCAGTAGCTCATTTCTTTTGTATCACTGAATAATATTCCATTGTATGGGATCTGCCACAGTTTATCATTCATCTCCTGGAGGATATATTGACTGTTTTCAAGTTTTGACAACGATGAAAATAGATGCTATAAACATTTGTGTGCAGGTTTTTGTGTAGATGTTAAGTTTTCAAGACATTTGGGTACCAAGGAATATGATTGCTTTGGAGATGTGTCGTGAAAAAGGTTGTTCTGGCCGATGTCATAGAAGTTGTTGCCTATGTTCTCTTCTAGAATTTTGATGGATACCTGTCTCACATTGATGTCTTTCATCCATTTGGAGTTTATTTTTGTGTATGGTGTGAGAGAGTGGTCAAGTTTCATTCTTTTGCATGTAGCTGTCCAATTTTCCCAGCACCATTTATTGAAGAGACTGTCTTTTTTCCACCGGGAGTTTTTTCCTGCTTTATCAAAGATTAGTTGCCCAAAGAGCCGAGGGTCCATTTCTGGGTTCTCTATTCTGTTCCATTGGTCCATGTGTCTGTTTTTGTGCCAGTACCATGCTGTCTTTGTGATCACAGCTTTGTAGTACAGCTCGAAATCCGGCATTGTGATGCCCCCAGCTTTGTTTTTCCTTTTCAACAATTCCTTGGCGATTCGGGGCCTTTTCTGGTTCCATACAAATTTAAGGACTATTTGTTCCAGTTCTTTGAAAAATGTCCTCGGTATTTTGATCGGGATAGCATTGAAAGTGTAGATTGCTCTGGGTAGTATGGACATTTTAACTATGTTAATTCTTCCAATCCATGAGCATGGAATATTTTTCCATCTTTTTATGTCTTCCTCAATATCTTTCAAAAGTGATCTATAGTTTCTAGGATATAGGTCCTTTACGTCTCTGGTTAAGTTAATTCCAAGGTAACGTATGGTTTTTGGTGCTATTGTAAATGGGATGGATTCCCTAATTTCTCTTTCTTCAGTCTCGTTATTCGTGTATAGAAATGCAACTGATTTCTGGGCATTGATTTTGTATCCTGCCACCTTACTGAATTGTTCTATAACTTCTAATAGTTTGGGAGTGGATTCCTTTGGGTTTTCCATATAGAGTATCATGTCATCTGCAAAGAGAGACAGTTTGACTTCTTCTTTGCCGATTTGGATACCTTTGATCCCTTTTTGTCTTCTGATTGCTGTTGCAAGGACTTCTAGTACTATGTTGAATAATAGTGGCGAGAGTGGGCATCCTTGTCGTGTTCCTGATCTTAAGGGAAAGGCTTCCAGCTTTTCCCCATTGAGAATAATGCTTGCAGTAGGCTTTTCATAGATGGCTTTTATGAGATTGAGAAATGTACCCTCTATTCCTACACTCTGAAGGGTTTTAATCAGGAAAGGATGCTGTATTTTGTCAAATGCTTTTTCTGCATCAATTGAGAGGATCATATGGTTCTTGAGTCTTTTCTTGTTGATATGATGTATCACATTGATTGATTTGCGAGTGTTGAACCATGCTTGCATCCCAGGTATGAATCCCACTTGGTCATGATGGATAATCCTTTTAATGTACTGTTGGATTCTATTAGCAAGGATCTTGTTGAGGATTTTGGCATCCATATTCATTAGAGAAATCGGTCTGTAATTCTCCTTTTTGAGGGGGTCTTTGCCTGGTTTGGGGATCAAGGTAATATTAGCCTCATAGAATGAGTTTGGTAGCTTTCCTTCTGTTTCTATTTTTTGAAATAGCTTTAGGAGAATAGGTATTATTTCTTCTTTGAATGTTTGGTAGAATTCCCCAGGAAAACCGTCTGGGCCTGGAGTTTTATTATTTGGAAGGTTGTTTATCACTGACTCAATTTCTTCATAGTTAATTGGCCTATTTAAGAAATCTATTTCTTCCTGTTTCAGTCTTGGTAGTTTATAGGTTTCCAGGAAGGCCTCCATCTCTTCCAGATTGCTTAGTTTTTTGGCATATAGCTGTTGATAAAAATTTCTAATAATCCTTCCAATTTCAATGTTGTTGGTCGTGACCTCTCCCTTTTCAGTCATAATTTTAATAATTTCGGTCCTTTCTCTTTGTTTTTGGATAAGTCTTGCCAGTGTTTGTCAATTTTATGGATTCTCTCAAAGAACCAGCTTTTAGTTCTGTTGATTTGCTCTACTGCACTTTTGTTTTCTAATTCATTGATTTCTGCTCTAATTTTGGTCAACTGCTTCCTCGTGAGTGGGTTAGGCCTGTCCCTNGCCTGTCCCTCTGTTGCTGTTCCAGTTTCTTGAGGTGAGAATATAGAAACTGCATTTTAGATTTTTCTATTCTTTTGAGTGAGGCTTGGATGGCTATGTATTTCCCCCTTAGGACTGCCTTTGCAGTATCCCATAGGTTTTGGACCGTTGTGTTTTCATTCTCGTTGGTCTCCATAAATTGTTTAAATTGTTACTTAAAAGCTGTCTATGCAAGGTCAGGTTCTAGCAAATTCTGAGTATAGTAATAATTTACATGAGTATGTGACTTACGTTTCCAGTGCACCTACCCAGGAGCCCACGAGAAATTTATAATGATCTTTGCTTGAGGAAGAAACAATTGGCTTTGATTTATTGTTCTGCAAATATGCTGGTACCAGCTGGGATCAGACCACTGGAGCCTCACTCAAGGGTTTCTCTTCTTCTTAACTTATTTTAGTAGGCTAAACCTAAAGCTTTATATCTTTGCTGTCTACTTTGGAAGGGAAATTGTCTGTTAGGGTAAATCTGTAATGATTCATGAATAGTTACTGTTTTGTAAGCAACCTAGAATTTGCAGTAATCAAGAATGAAGAGTTGGTTACAAGGAGATTTGGGGTATGACTGGAACACTTAAATTAGTTTTAGAATAGGACTATTTCCTTCCAATCTGAATGTTCATCAATTCTTGTAATAATTAGATGGACAAAGAAGACCTATTTTGTGAATTGTTTCAGCAGTTTTACTGAGTACTTGCTATAGACTAGGCATTGTTCGACATCCAGGGATACAAACATTACATAAAACAGACGAAAGTACCTATATTCCTGTAACGTTCATATAGTTGTGGAGACAGATAAGTAAGGGGTACCATCAGTGTGAAAATGTACAATACATTGGATAATATTTAGTATTAAAGGGAGAAACTAAATTTGGAAGTAGCTGTAATGTTATACAAGGTGCTTAATGTAGCTGAGCCAAAGCCTAGAAAGTGGTTAGAAAGTTACATTGCTACCTGAGGAAAAAGCATTCTAGCAAAAGGAACAGCAAGTACAAAATATGTGAAAGGAGAGTTACATTCCAGGAATGTTGAAAAGGCTAATATAACTTGAGCAGAATGTAAGGCAAGAGAAATTTAGTAGGTCATAAAATGAAAGAGAAAACTGGTTAGATTACTTATAGTTTGAAGTTCATTGAAAGATATTTCCTGTTTTTTTTTTTCCTCCAAGTGATTTGGGAAGCCCAGTAGAGGTTTTTCAACAGAGATGCAACCTGATATAAGTTAGATTTAACAGGATCACTCTGGCTATTATGTAGAGAGAAAGGTGGAATGAGAGAGACAAATTGGCAATTATTCAGGTTGGAGATGGTGAGGCCTTAGATCTTGGTGTAAAGGACTTGGGAAGAAGTGGCCAGTTTTGACATGTAATTTGAAGGTGGTACCAAGCGCTCCTACTGACAAATCTCTCACCCTCTCTTTTTATCCCCAGAACAGTGGTTCCTCAGTGGGATTACAGATATCATTGCCGTATGACTCAAATAGTGGTTATTTATGAACTCAACAATACAGACTTCCTTTCAAGCAAGCTAAATTGGCCACATCTACTGTCAGGTATTCAGTCTGTTAGTAACTTCACCAGTGCTGTGATATGGCACTACTCTACGGATGGATTAGTCTTGCTTATATTGGGTTCTTCCATTAAGAAGGACATAATGCTAAATCCATTCTATGTTAGATATTTAATCTGGTTTTGTATTTGCTCTCCCTAACTACTACACTTTTCTACCACCATCTGGGAACTCAGTGATTACTGCACTACTGGTCACAGTAAACCAAACAAGATTGGTTTTGAGCATAACAGATTATATCAAATTGTGAGAGAGTGATAGATGCCCATGGGTCTCATCAACCAGAAGCAGCTACTCAGATAATAATTTGTACTGGTGTTGAAGACTTAGTTCTCATGTTTATATTCTTTAGTGTTTCTTATTCTTCTTTAAGTTTATTTCTTCTTGAATATTATACCTCTGATCCTTTCTTCTTGGTTGACACATGATAGGGGTAGGTCTGGGGAATGTAGAAGACAATCAGTAATGTTTAATGAATGGATGACTTTGAATAACTTACAGATCTTACACTGACCTAGTTTTCCATTTAAAAATAATACTTATCCAAACATAAGTGCATTCTCCACATGCTTGTTGCTTTAAAAATTGATTTTTCCTACCATTGTTGTAATAGGGACTTTGTCAGTGATCTATGAAGAAAGAGTAACAAGTCTAACTTATTTTCCTTTCCATAGGTAATGATTCTTATGTACTTAATAAATCTGAGGTTTGTTAGGAGACAACACAACTAAAAAAAATAATTTCTAGAATATGAAAAAACACTTCAAGACAGTCCTATAAAAAACAATAGTATAGACAAGATAAATAATAGGAAATGAATTAAAATCGATAATACAGAAAGATACATAATAAAACATAATGGATATTAAATAACTTACCTTTTTAAAATACACTTTTATAAATATTTTACATATTTTAGTCTAGAATACTAGACTAGAATAGAACACTAGAAACAGTGTTGCACCCAGACTTTGAAAAGAGGGAATATATAACCTTTGAAATTACTGACCCCTTTATTTACGTCTTTTAGTAAAAAACAAAAAACACAAAAATGTGTTACAAAATGAAGAGAAAAGGTTACTTCAAGGGCAGTATTACAGTGGAGAATGATTGTTCATTTGCCTAGTGACCTAGAGAATAACTGGCACTTTTTGCAGTTTTCTTGGGTGGAAGAGAGTAGCACTTGTCTGCTTTTGCCAGCAAGTTGCCTCCTAGCCAGTCAACGGGGGAAATATTCTGGTCTATTTTATGAAGGTAATTTACCCCTGGAATTAGTTAATAACAGCAGTGACTTCATAAAATACAAGTCCTATCAAACTAATCTAAACTTGATCAATCAAGGGAAAGCAATAGGTGCAATCTTTCGTGACATGAGCAATGATTTTGGTGCTACTGCAAATGACATATTTCTTGGTAACCTAGGAAAACATGTTCCTGTTAGTGTTTGACTTTTAGTTGAGGGCACAACTCTGTTTGATCCTGTCTTAAAGAATATTTGCTCCCTGTTTTGGTAATAAGTGAATAATAAGAACAACAAGAGCAATAAATAAGCATTGAAGGGGAAAAAAAGTATTTTTTATATTTAAACTGAATCCAATTTCACTCACTAACAATAATGATATTATCAGTTATATTTTGGGCACTATTTATTACTTTACATGCATAATGTACATTGGTTCACATTGACTCAGCCATATCTGTATAATGATAATAAGGCCAAATTTATTCCTGGCTAGGAGCCAAAATCTATAAACCAGGATTTCTTTAGGTCCTAAACTAATGCTTATTGCATTCTATTCTGTCACTTCACAGTGCATCATTTTTAATCATTTCTTCTTTTTTTTTTTTCCCTCTGTTGAAACAAAATAATGTTGCATTTTCTCAATATATTTATTGGAAAGGGTAGATAAGCCCTGTTCGGGTCACTCTGTTTACCAGTAGGCTAACTGAAATGTATACGTAAGTACAGATGACTTTGATTGGCATGGAATAAATATGTATTAACTGAGTAAGCTTGTATTTCTTGGGCCCCTTTTTCTATGCACTTGGGTTGCTGTCCATTTTTATAGCAGAGATACTCCTTTACTAGAAATGAGTCCAAATACACAATTATGGTAACAAACAATTATTTTACTCCATTTCAGAGTTGCAAGTGATATTTAAGGTAAATTTGATTACCCTTTCTATGCTTGAATTCCCTCTATAACGTTGAATTAAACTTCTTCAATTGAAATTTTATTTATTGAGTACTTTCTCTTTAGCTGGCACTATGCTAAGTTCTCGATAAACAAAGATCTATTATAAGCCTTACAAGGGGCTCACAAGTTAATGAAGAGATAGGGTAAAGATATAAATACAAATATAAACAAATTAACACAATAAAATTAATGTATTAAAAGTTTCCACAAGATATAATAGGAACATGGGAAATAAACTCCTTCTCTCTGAGGAAGTCAGAAGACTTTTAAATAGACAGTTAACCTTGGGATTGAAAATAATGAAGAAGCAAGAGTCAGAGAAGAAAGGCACAGAGAATGAGAAATAACTGGTTTCATAGAATATGTCATGTACATGTAATGACAAGTAGCTCAGTATACCTGGGCATAGCACTTGTCATAGCTAACCAAAATTATTTTGCTCCAGTGTTTCCCCCAACAGATTGTAAGGTTTTGAAAAAAAGGTACTGATCCATCTTTGTAATTTTAGTTGCCAGCAAAATGTCTGCTAAATTGAAAATAGAAATTTTAACTGAACAATTAAAATTTGGAGCAGTAATCATTAATGGTGTAGTTGAAGCCATAGGTTTAGGTAACCTGCTCATAATATCCATGTAGAGTAAGAAGAAAAGAAGTCCAAAGATCTAACTTGATATAAGTATCAATACTGAAAGGTGAATAGGAAAAGGAAAAACCATGCAAGATCATGAAAAAGAGTAGTTAGAGTCATAAGGAGAAAATACATATAGGATATATATGTACATATGATATGTATTTATTTAATATTTAGTATCCCATATATCTGTGTTTGTACACACACATACACACACAAATACAAAGACAACCAAGGAAGACCAATTTTTCAAGATGTGTGTGGGCACAGTGGTAGCAAAATGTCAAAGTAAATATATTTATAAATCGTAACTGATCAGAGGTAACTGCAAATATATGGGAGAGTTGTTTCATAAACTGATTGGGCCTAACTTATTATATTGAGCTGAAGAATAAATTGATGGTAAGGAATTGCGTCCTTTAGTCCTTAGATTAGTCCTGTAAGGCAAGTTCAATATACAGCCCATTTTTAGAAATGAGAACACTGTGATTAGAGAATTAAATAAATAACCCAAAGTATTCCAGCTAATTATATGTAGAGCTGAGATATAAATCCAAGTGACTGACTTAGAGTGGTGTGTTGGACGTGGCCTCAGCTTTCTGGAGCCTTTTAGTAAATGTTTCAAAAATTTGAGAGCCAGTTGTCAAATCACTGGTAGCATATTCCCATGTGGTGGGAATATTTACACCACAAAAATTGGCAAACACTTTGTCAGTGATTTTAATTGGAGAGCCAGTTTAGTGGCAGATCACTGCAGGGCCCATGTTATTAAATAGTGATATTTAGGCCCAAGTTTGGATTATTAATAAAGGGATTTATTCTGTATTCTTTTTTTTTTTTAAAGATTTTATTTATTTGAGAGGGAGAGAGAGAGAGAGCGAGCACAAGTAGGGGGGATGGGCAGAGGGATATAGCAGAGGGAGAGGGAGAAGACTTCCTCCTGGGCAGGGAGCCAGAGGGGCTCAATCCCAGGACCCTGAGATCATGACCTGAGCCGAAGGCAGATGCTTAACTAGCTGAGCCACCCAGACGTCCCAGGATTTATCTGTATTCTTAAGCTTAAGGTGATATTCTACCCATGCATACATTATTATTTGGTTTATATATTATAAAAATGCTAGGAATGTTCTAGAGCTATAAACTTCTGGATTATTTTTTGAAGATTTTACTTATTTGAGAAAGAGTGTGAGAGAGTGAAATCACGAGCGGGGGGAGGGTAGAGGAAGAAGCACACTCCCCACTGAGCAGGGAGCCCAATGGAGGACTCGATCCCAGTACCCTGGGATCATGACTTGAAATGAGGCAGGTGCTTAACCAACTGAGCCACCCAGGCACCCTAAACTTCTGAATTATTACTTACTACTAATACGAATTTATCTTACAAATAAATACTAACACATTAACATTTTCATAAAAGCAGGTATATTCATAGTAATATTGCTTAATATTGAAAGACTGTATACAACCTAAAAAATCCTTCCTTCAAACATGGAATATTATGTAACTGTTAAAAAGAATAAAGCAATAATATGTATTTACATAAGGAATGATATCTAAGACACAAATGACTGGAACAAGGTATACAGCAGTGCATATAATATGCTTTTTGGGGTGAATATTTATGTACATGTCTCTAGATGAGCAAAATATGTATGACAAGACATATATGAATTTGGTAGTAGCTCCTTTTTTAAAGGAGTATTGAGCAGCTGGAAGAAAGAATTTGGTGGAAGACTTCTAATGTTTTATGTGTAGGTTACTCTATGGTTATTAAAATCATTTAGTAAAAACATTGAGAAGATGAATGCTTAAGGAAAACTGATTAGTGGATATAAAAACCTTCTAATTTTAGATATTTTAATATTTACTTAGATTAACAAGTGTATATATATCTTCTTAATTGCACTTGTCTACCCCCTCTTCCCTCACTTGCCCCCAAGAAATTGTTGGAAACCCCCTTTAATCATTACTCACAGGTTTTTGACCTTCATGCACTTACTGTTACATAAACCTAAGCACTTTTTACCTTGTAAGATAACCTTGCTCACAGCAGCACACATTCTCTCTCTGATACTACCCTAAATATGCTATACAAGTCTTGTTCGTCCTTCTCACAAGGGCAAATGTTTCCGCCTGCTGTATTCTTATTCCTGTTGTATTAGAGGATGCTCTTAAAATGAGGATATGACTATTTCCTTTTTCCTTACTTTTATCATCCCACTCTAAGCTATTTTTAATCTGGTTACTAGATTTATTTTCCTGAATCATGAATTTATGTTACTCAATTAACTAGAATGTTCAATCAGTGGCTTCCTATTCTACAAAATAAAGATACTCAGTTTCCCAGTCAAATCCCTTCACAGTGTAGTTCCTGTCCCTTGTATTTTAGGAATTAATATGATCAGTTATTCAAAATAAGATCAAGTACATGAAAAGGTCAGCCAGAGTGTGAACACATTTATCTAGAATCAATCTGAAAACATAGTATGAGTAACATACAAGGGAAAATAATACGATAAAAGGGCCAAAGATTATCATAAAACATGAACTTGAGTAGATCAGAGTGATCCTAAAAATTTGGCAAATGATCTTTTTAAAAGAAAAAAAGTAGCATCCTTATGTCTGTAAGGCTGCAAAACATAAAGAAACCACCAAATGGCGGACAGGGTGAATATTGGTATTGATTCACTGAATGGTGTTCTGTAGAATGTTAAATGCTCCCTTTGTCTGGTCATTCTGGTTTTTGGAATTGTATGCGTGACTAAGCCTGCATTGGGTTTGGAATTGGCATTGGTGACTACTATATGGCACAAATACAGAGATCCACATATGTATAATTTAAAATACACATCGCCCTTAAATTCCAAATTTAGTGGTCTCTATTTATTTGCTAAATTCATGGCATTAGAAACTACATCCCAGGAAAATCAGGTTGTAGATGTTATTCTTCTGTGCTTTAATGTCTTCACCTCTTATCATTGGATATATCTGATACTCACGTAACTACAGTATTTACATTATATATTTATATTTCATATATCTTAATGTTGTAAATAATAGATATTAATGCCTTGAATTTATTTTTAAAGATGTTAGTATGTGTATATCTATTTGTCTATCTATCATCTATCTATCTATCTATATCTATCTATCATCTATCTATCTATCTATCTATCTATCTATCTATCTATCTAATATTACTAATTCTATTTGGCCAGAAAATTTGCTGAATTTCATTTCCCTTCTTCATGACTTTGGGATAAATGCTGTATTATGTATGTTTTTTTTATCATTTATTTAGATATACATAAAGAAAAGTGCACAAATTATAAATTCACAGCTGGATGATTTCATTAGTTGGACTCACCTAAATAACTGGAACCCATCTCAAGAAATAGAACATTTACCTCATCCTACAGGTCTTCCTTGTCCTTTCCAATCATTAACCACAGGGTAGCAGGATAGACAGTTTCATCTGTTTATGTCATTTACATAAATAGAATCTTCTAGTGCACACTTTTAAATTTAGCTTCTTTTGATCAAGAGTGTATTTGAGTGGTTCATGTATTATTGCAAATGATGGGAAACTGTTCATACTCGTTGCAGTAGAGAACTGAGTATATTAATATGTCACAATTTATTTATCCAACTCCTGGTGGACATTTGAGTAGTTTTCAGCTTGGGGTTATTATGAATAGTGTTAATATGAACATGTAGTCTTTATATATATATATATATATTATATATATATATATATATATATATATATATTTCCGAAGGTTATATGCATAAGAGTGGAATTATTGAATCTTGTGAAATGCATATGTTCAACTTTATATGCTTCCAAACTTTTCTGAAGTGGTTATACTATTTTGTAGTTTCCGCTGCCAGTGTATGAAAGTTCCAGTTGCTCTAAATGCTTGTCATAAATTACTTAGAATTTTTCACTTTTAGTCATTTTACTGGGTCTCAGTAGAAATTCTCACAAGACTATCTGAATCCATCATTTATGATATTTATGATAAATTGCTTTCTTTAGGCCCCATGTATTCTGCTTTACTCTTTCATCATGTCTCTGACTCCAACTGATGAAATTTTCTCTGCTTTCAAGTGATTATATTGGCCCACAAAACAATCCAGATAATCTCCCTATTTTAGGTCTGTAATCTTAATTATATATGTAAAATGCCTTTATATCAGTACCTGAATTAGTATTTGATTGAAAAACCAAGGAATGAAAATATTGGGATATCTGACTACTGCACAAATGAATTAATCTGTAACCCTTTCATGGATACTGGCACAAACTTGAGACTTTTGTGAGACAAATGGCTTTATTATTCATGACAAAGCAAGCAGTATGCGTATTGTGTTTGTGTGCATTTCCTTTGTTCTAGGTCCTGTGGGTGCCATACAGAAAGCCAGATGATTCCTCTACATGCATTATGTTGTATTGGAAAACAACCCAGACCCAAGGACCTGCACTTTTCCATCAGGCCACACATGTTGTAGCTAGCAGCAAGCAAGCCAGTCCTCCTCTTCCCACTGGAGAGAGCACATAGTTACAAGGTGGGCCACTGTGGTTGCTTTGATCTATTTAGTTACCTAAGTGACTAGCCACACAAACTGCTCACTCTCAAAAGCTGGTAAGCCTCACTATCTGGAATCCTCAGAATGTGCAGGGATGCTCAGGGTCCATGGTGGACTGTCTCTTCCAACAAAATCCTGTCAAGTATTTTATCTGGGCCATCTACTCAATTCCTCTTTCATGACTTCACTCACTTCTTTCTGTCTTACTCATTCCACTCCAGCTGTCTTTCTGTTTCTCCAAATGATAGGTATATGCTTCTAAAGTAAGGCCAACATGAGTCCAGTGCTTTCCAGTAGAATTTTCTGCAAGGATGGAAGTAGTATGTAATCTGTAGTATGCATATGTGGTTACTAAGCATTGACATTCAAAGAATTAGATTTTAAAATTAATTAAATACAGTTAACTTAAATTTAGAGAGCCACTTGTGGTTAGTGGACTGTGCAGCTCTAAAGGTTTCATCTACTTGCAGTATCCTTTCCTAAATATTTACATGCCTAACTCTATCATCTTCTAAGTTTATGCCCATATTATACCTTCTCAGTGACACTTTTTTGACTTCTCTATATAATGCTGCAATGACTTCTCTCTTCATTCACAACCTTCATCCCCATCTGTTCTACTTTTTTTTTTTTTACTTTATAGCATCTCTCACTTTGTGATATAGTATTTGAGTATACATTATTATATTTATATTTACTTAAGGGTTTTTAAGAGACATTTCGCTGATATCATTTCCTCTGATGGGCATTTGAGAAGCTTCTTACTGTGCTAAATATAGACTCTAAAGGAATTCCTGCATAATTAATTATCATTCTTGTCTCACTGTTTAAATTTTCTTTACCCATGAGATTTAGCCTGTATTATTATACCAAAAGAATGAGTAAACTAACTAACTGCTTATGAGCACTTAATACTACCAAACATTCAATATAATTGAAGAAAATGTATCAAAGAATTCAGACTGTGAAACAAAAAGACTGGTCTGAGAAGTTATCATTAGTTTGATCATTGTATTGAATATGATGAGGATGATGAACAGATAAGGTGAATAATGGGTGCAAGTTGATAAGCTAATAGCAATATAGGGAAGTTTTGAGTGTTTGTGGAGAAAGGTAATCATGTAGGAGATGGGAAGAGGTTGACCTCCACAGTTACAATCTGATTCCCTTGTAAGATCGAAGGTGTTCTTGAGGTTGGTGGTTATCAAGTTGAATTTTTTATGTATTGTTCTTCAGTCAGATTCCACTGTGAAGAATTTTAAGGAGAGTTATATTTCAGTAAGTGAATGGTTTTGCCAAGCAAGGCAAGTGGAGAGAGTCAGTCAAGAGTTTGGTGGGGGAAGAGAGGAAGGGAGGAAGATGATATGAAGCCATGTAAGAAAGTGGAAGCTGTTGGGGTAGAAAGAATTACCATAGCGATGTGGTACAAGGATTACTGAATCCAAGTGTTTTAGGAAACATCTGGAAAGATATAACATGGTGGTCAGAATTAGGGTGATTGCATATGTACCCTCAATCCAGGTATGTAAAATTTATGGGCGTTTAAAAATTGCTTATTTATATATATGCTAATCTTATACTCTATATACTGTGTAATTTCCTTAATAATGAAAATATTATCTTTTAAAATCTTCTGTTACTGGGAACCTCATCAAAATAGTAACGAAGGCATAAAAAATACTTAACTGATCTTGGTATGTAAATTATGTGTGTGTATGTGTGTGTAAGTTTGAAAATTATTCAGTGTAAGTCAGTTATATATACGTATGCTTAAGAGACACTCAAAATTATTAATAACATCAGTTTTTAAGTGTGATATGGTAAATATTCTCAATAACAAGCAACCTTAGTGATGATTTTGGTAAATACTAAATTTTACCTACTTAAAACTTTTAAATCTTATTTAAAAATGATTTGGAACAGTACTTAATTTCATATATATCTTACGGGCTGTAAATAAAGCATTTCCAAATGAATAGCTGTATAATAAGAGATGGGAAGCAGGGAAGAGAAATGGGGACAAGAAAAGAAAAATGGTGAAAAATTGTGGACGTAGGTCATATTGAGAAGCCTCTATAGGTAGAAAACAGACACTCAATATCTACAGGATAATAATTAAATCTAATATTCTTTAAAAAATCCTTCTTTGTATGTACATATAATTTTGGTATTATTTTGCTCTTGTATTATTTTGTTATTATTTTTAGATAGGTTCTGGTTTCTTGTTTTTCCTTTCCTAATGTATTTTGTAAACTCTATGAGAATTTTCCGTCCACTTTATTTTATACATTCTGTAAGTACCCCTAAATTGTTACACTAATGAATTGTGGCTCAATAAAAATGTGAAATGAAAATCACTTTATGTTTTTCTAATCTTAATTTTCTAATTTTTCTTCATTTTCCACTTTCCATAATGAATAAATACATAGTCTATATTTTGGCCTAATTTTAAATAGGGTTTTTTTGGATATGAAGTTTTATACATGTAGATGATCCTTCCTAGCTTCAGTGATATAATGGCATTGATTCATCTAAGTGGAACTTTTAATGTCACTGTACATTTCCTGCTAAATGGAATGCATGAATTTTTGCATATATTATATTTTGGCGTGGATTTTACTTTTTTCTTATTTTATATATGTATAGGAATATATATGTAATGTGTGTGCATATATAATTTTTCTTGTTTAATTTTCCATATTTCCATGCAAATAGAAACACATGAACAAATTTTCACAACAGCTGAATTAGAGAAAAACCCAAGTACCGGTCCACTAAGACTACACTCATAGTCATTAACTTGGTCTATCACAACCTCACCTTTAACCTTAGTTTTCCTCATTTAAAAAGAATTAACTTGTACTGAATAATTTCTGAATTCGTACCACTTATGATTTAAGGGTATGGATGTTTAAAATAATGGATTTTTTTAAAACTTTAAAAGAAAGTTCAAGAAAAAGAAAATGATATTAAAAGAGTAGTTTCCATGATGAACAAACTGTTCCTAATGCGTAGTACTTTTATATAAAAAATGAGTATTTGCCTATAGTGCTTAGAAAGTGGAAATTTTATGGAATTATACACACTAAAGGAAATGGCTCATCTTTTAAACTGCTGTTATAATATTTAAGGAGAATAATAACATATATTAATGAGAAAAGATGCATATTCCCTCCCAGTTTTCCAAAATACCTACCACTCTTCAGAAATACAGTTTGAGTTTCGAGCAGTATGAGTTAAATAATTAAACACATGATACATGAGTAGATTATCGAGAGATTATTTTCCATGGATGTCTGATATTTTTGCACATCTGGAGAGTGAGGCAGTTCTGCCTATTGTTTTTGACTATGTGTTTAAAGATGTCTATCTAGTAAAAGTAATTATTGTGATATAAATAGTTACATATATATGTAATTCCTTAGCTATATTTCCATATATTTATTTTCTCATATAAGTATATTTCTATGTATATTTCCATATACACATTCCCATATATATTTTTTTTTCTTTGAGACAGAGGGCAGGTTTGCTATAGCCTTGGAATATAGAGATAGTATTTCCCTCTGAAGCAAAGGACAGACATGTTCACTGTCCAGGGTGAGAAGTGAAATGTTTCCATCCAAAGCAAAGAGTAGATAGCTAAATGATCAATGCTCCCTAAGCTTAGGGTTCCTTTACTTTGATGCAACCCACCACATGTACGGTTTTCTATCTGTGTTTATGTTTTATTGCACTTACAGACTTCCAGTGAAAATTGTGTTGATTCTCATGCTGCTTGCTGTGCTGTGAGTGTATAGCTCTTCATCTCTGACCCATCTTGGGTCGTACACCAGCATTTGTGAAATTCTGGCAGGCTAACTTATTATCTGGCAAGTAGGATAAAATCTCAGATCCTTGACATTTCTTGATAGTTTTGGTGTGAAGCACTGGATACTCACAAAGACATTTTTCTCGAAGAAGAATGAGGGTCTGTTGGGTGACATACAGGAATCGAGGGATTCATGGAAATCAGTAGTGAACATGTAGATGAATTTTATGGACAGTTGGCAATAATAGTTCCAGCATTTTTTTGACTTTTATTGAGGAGGAGTTGAGACAATGACTGCAGATTGAATTACAGAATATTGTTCAAGAATCAGCCTTCTGAATGGTGGCCTGGTTGTTGTTAACTTTCTTCTCTGTGGGGGCACTTTCTTGCCATTTGGCTTTCAGCTCAGGTCTGCCCCACTATCCATCATGGATGGACAGAAGTTTTTGGCCTATTCCCTTCCCTCCCTCATCTGAGAGCAGTTACAATGATATGTTATCTATACAAAGAAATCAAAGAAGGAAATTCATGACCACTTTGTTTTGAAAACCAGAACACTTTTTTTTTTAAGATTTTATTTTATTTATTTTAGAGGGAGTGCGAGCACATGCAAGCGGGGGAAGGAGAGGGACAACCATACACCGTGATTAGTGCAAAGCCTGATGTGGGCCTTTATGTCATGACTCTGAGATCATAACCTGAGTGAGCCGAAACCAAGAGTCTGAAGTCTAACCAGCTGAGCCACCCAGGCGCCCTGAAAACCAAAACACTTTTAAAACTTCAGGTCATTGCAGGATGAAGAAGTCAGATATATAATGCTTGTATAGTAAAATCAGCCATACCTGGATTTTTTTTTTTTTATAGCTTAAACCCTTCTGTATATAATTTATCAAGACAATCTCAGATTGGGGCTACTGGGTGGCTCAGTTGGTTGTGTCTGACTTTTAATTTCAGCTCAAGTCATGATCTCAGGGTTGTGAGACAGCCCCATGTTGGGCTCTGTGTTGGGCATGGAGTCTGCTTAAGATTCTCTCTCTCCCTCTCCCTCTGCCCCTCTGCCCCGTGCTCGCTCACACACTCTCTTTCTCTCAAAAAAGAAATTAGTTTAAAGAAAAAGACAATCTCAGATTCAGAAAAAAAAAAGAAAGAATATCTTAGAGCTATTGGCATTGAGTATGGGCTACTGTGAGGCATTTTTGGCAACCCCGAAGAGATTTCCTTGAGACAGACAAACTCCCGTGTGAAACCATGGATAAGGCATTGAATATTATTATTTTTTTGTTTTATTGCCCCAGATTTGGTTTAAAATACCAATAAAGTGGAAACACTAGGGAATAAGAAACAGACCCAAATAAATCTAGAGAAATTCTTGCAGCCAACCCTTCTGACTTCTAGTTTTTGTGATAAAAGTGGCCAGAAATGTAAGAGATACTATTAGGATAATGAGACCAAAAAATGTCCTGGAGAAAGGTCAACTTTTAAAAAGGCACCACTGTGTGAGTAAAGCCCTGGTACGCCAAAGCATGCAAACTGTGTAGTTCCATTGGAAAATCAGATGTAGCTCCGATTAATGAGTCAGAGGATCCTCAAAGCTCAAATTGATACTATCAATAATAATGACCTTGCAGCCAATATGGGAATTGGGTGGAACAAAAGTACTGGAGAACTGGTTGAGTATCAGGCAACCACATGCTTGAAATTAAATGTCCCTTTCTCAGTGCCTTGGAGACATTCTTCTTTCCTGCCATGCATCCCTCTCCCTTTCACCCTTTTTATTCTGTCTTCAGCTGCTTTAATGTGAAAAATGATTAGAAGTGTGGCTGAGTTCTCCTTATTTCCAAGAGTGATTGATGGCAATACACACCTGGGAAAATTTGAGGAGAGCAAAGAATAAAATTTTTATGGCTTTCTTAGATGTAGGGATAAAAGTTATATCCTATCTGGTCCTATGAAGAGAGGAGTTACACAAATCCATTTATGAGGTTTGAGAAGTTTTACAGCAGAGAAAGGACACTAACATGAATCGTTTTTGTGTGTGTGTGTCTGTGTGTTGGGGGGGGACACTTTAGGCCAATAGAATGTATGCTACTACTGCTTCTATCTCTGAATGCATAGTGAGAATTGATGTGTTACCAGTCAGAATGGCTAAAATGAACAAGTCAGGAAACAACAAGTGTTGGCAAGGATATGGAAAAAGGAGGACCCTCTTACACTGTTGGTGGGAATGCAAACTGGTGCAGCCACTTTGGAAAACAGTGTGGAGGTTCCTCAAAAAATTAAAAATAGAGCTATCCTATGACGCAGCAATTGCACTACTATGTCTTTTTTTTTTTTTTTAAAGATTTTATTTATTTATTCGACAGAGATAGAGACAGCCAGCGAGAGAGGGAACACAAGCAGGGGGAGTGGGAGAGGAAGAAGCAGGCTCACAGCGGAGGAGCCTGACGTGGGGCTCGATCCGATAATGCCGGGATCACGCCCTGAGCCGAAGGCAGACGCTTAACCGCTCTGCCACCCAGGCGCCCCTGCACTACTATGTCTTTATCCAAAGGATACAAACATAGTGATTCGAAGGGGTACATGCACCCCAATGTTTATAGCAACAGTGTCCACAATAGCCAGACTATGGAAAGACCCAGCTGTGTATTGACAGATGAATGGATAAAGAAGATGTATCTTTCCATTTGGAAATATGTGGATGGAACTAGAAGGTGTTAATGCTAAGTGAAACAAGCCAGTTAAAGAAAGACAATATCATATTGTTTCACTCATATGTGGAATTTAAGAAACAAACCATGAACATAGGGGAAGGGAAGGAAAATAAAACAAGACGAAATCAGAGAGGGAGACAAACCATAAGAGACTCTTAATCATAGGAGACAAACTTAGGGTTGCTGGATGGGAGATGGGTAGGGGGATGGGGTAACTGTGATGGGCATTAAGGAGGGCATGTGTTGTAATGAGCACTGGGTGTTATATGCAGCTGATTAGTCACTGAACTCTGTCTCTGAAACTAATAATACACTATATGTTAATTAATTGATTTTAAATAATAAAAAAATAAAATGTTACATACTTTTTTCCCCCTCCTTTACATAAGTGTCAGAGTTAATGTTCCTGATTGAGAAAAACTGCATATACAGAAATTCTTACACATTTGGAGCTCCATTATGTTAATGATACTTTTGAGTTTTTGTTACTGATGTTTGGATGATTTGAACCTCTGACAAATGGAGGCAACTCCCATTAGAAAGCATCTTTAGGGTTTGGGATGTATTGCCTACTTGACATATTCAGTTATGGATGGCTGTTAGGTACATCATTTTTGAAAAGCATCTCTTATCATTGGAATCTTGTTGAAACTAAGGAAGCCATTTGACTTTCTAGTTTAATGTTCCCATTTTGTGGTGGGTCATGTTGGGCTCAGTGAGTAACATGGTGAATAGTATCCAACAGGTCTCACTGGTCAAATGGGAAGTGGTATATTCAAGAGCAGCCAGACTGGCTCCAGTAGGAATTTGGTTACACATGCAAAAGTATCAACTGTCTCTTTGGTGAAAGTTTTATCTCCCATTCCATCACTTGAAGCAGAACTGCTAGCTTGTTGGAGCCCTCCATTTACAGAGGTTCACCTAAGTGCATGAACAAGGTTCACTGATGCTTAGGCAACACTAAACTCAGTGGGGTTCACTTGCTGCTGTTTCTGTTTGACTATTACGAATAATGCTTCTGTGAACTTTCAGTATGAGATTTTGTGTGAACATGTGTTTTCTTTACTCCTGAGTACATACCTAGGAGTAGAATTGCTGGATCATATAGCAATAATATTTAAACTTTTTGAGGAACTGCCAACTATTTTCAAAAGTGTTTGCACAGATTAACCTATTTCTATGAGCAATATATGAGGGTTCCAATTTTTCCACTTCTCTCTGACACTAATTTTCTTTTTTTTAAATTAAATTTAAAAAATATTGTCATCCTAATGGGTGTAAAGAAATATTTCCATTGTGGTTTTGATTTTCACTTACCTGATTATCTGATGATGTTGAAAATCTTTTCATGGGCTCATGGGCCATTTGTATATGTCTCTGGAGAAATACCTATTAAGATTCATTGCTCATTTAAATTTTTTTCTTTTTATTATTGAGTGGAAAGGTTATTTATATATTCTAGATGCAAGTGTTTTATCAAATATATGATTTTCAAATATTTTCCAATTATCTGGGTCATTTTTTCATCTTCCTAGGGATGGTTCTTTTGAGGCACAAAAGGTTTAAATTTTGATGAAGTTCAACTTAATCTATTTTATCTTTTGGTGCTGGTACATTTTGGTGTTATATTTATGAAAGCTTTGTCTAATCCAAAGTCATATAAATTTACTTCCAAACTTCCTTCGAAGAGCTTTATAATCCTGCCTCTAACATTTACATCTTTGATCATCTTGAGTTAATTTTCTGTATGTGATTTGAAGAAGGACAACCATTTCATTCTAAATTTCATGGATTAATTTGCATTTATTTGCCTTTAATTAGGTACCGTTTAATTTCTTTCAGTAATGTTTTGTAGTCTTAAGCATACGTATCTTGTACTTTTTGGTTAAATTTATTCCTAAGTATTTTATATTTTTTGATAATATTGTAAAAGGAACTCTTTCCTTAATTTAATTTTCAGTTTGTTCATTACTAGCATATACAAATAGACTTTATACTTGCATATTGATTGTGTATCCTGTAACCTTACTGAGGTCATTTATTAAATCTATTTTTTTTTAGTGGATTCCTTAGGATTTTCTGTATATAAGTTTATGTCTTATGCAAATAGAGATTGTTTTACTTATTCCTTACCACTTGGATGAAATTTACTTTTGTTATCTAATTTCTCTTAACATGAACATCTATCATAGTATTCATTAGTAATGGTGAAGGAGGACATCTTTTTCTTCTTCATGATGTTAAGGAAATCTACATTTTACCTTTAAGTATGATGTTTAGTATAGATTTTTATAGATGTCATTTTTCAGGGTGAGAAAATTTTCTTTTATTCCTATTGAGTGTTTTATCATGAAAGGTATTGGATTATGCCTAAAACTAATTTTTAATGTTTCACTATTGAGATCATGTGGGTTTTGTCCTTTATTCTATTGATAAGAATATATTAGATTAATTTCTTTTGGAATGTTGAACTAACCTGACTTTGTTGGGATAGTTATTATTCAATTATGGTGTATAATTGTTTTTAGACATTGCTGAATTCAGTCTACTAGTAGTATTTTTTTTTAGGATTTTACAGCTACATTCATAAC
Source organism: Ailuropoda melanoleuca (assembly GCF_002007445.2). NCBI lineage: Eukaryota > Metazoa > Chordata > Mammalia > Carnivora > Ursidae > Ailuropoda > Ailuropoda melanoleuca. The sequence goes on from NC_048224.1 coordinate 100,614,619, forward strand.
CTATATTGATTTTTAGTTTTCTTTTGATGCCTTTATCAGGTGTTCTATCAGAATAATACTAGCCTCATAAACTAAATTGGAAATATTTCCTCCTTTCCTATCTTTTGGAGAAGTTTGTGAAGAGTTAGTGTTGCTTCTTCTTTTAAAGTTTGGTAGAATTTACCAGCGAAATCATGTGAACCTAGACTTTTCTTTATGGGAAGTTTTAAAATAACCAATTCAATTTCTTGTTATACATTTGTTCATTTTATATTTCTTCCTGAGTCAGTTTCAGCAATTTGTGTTCCTAGATATTTATATATTTTATCTACTTTACCTCATTTGTTGATAGTATGCATTTATAATCTTTTTTATTTCTGTAAGGTCAGTATTGATATCCCCTCTTTCATTTCTGATTTTAGTAGTTTGAGTCTTTTCTCTTTCATTCTTGGTTGGTTTAGTTAAGCCTTTGTCAATTTGTTGATCTTTTCAAAAACCAGATTTCAATTTTGATGATTTTGTCTGTTGCTTTTTAATATCAATCTTATTAATTTCCACTCTCATAATTTCCATCCTTCTTTTCCTACAAGGTTTAATTGCTTTTCCTTTTACTGTGTTAAAGTGAAAAATTCAGGTTATTGAGATTTTTATTTTTTAAATGTATATATTTACAGGTATAAATTTCCCCTTACTACAGGTTTAGCTACATTCTACAAGTTTGGGCATGTTTTGCTTTCATTTTCATTAATCTCAAAGTACTTTCAAACTTCCCTTGTGATTTCTACTTTGACCAATTGATTGGGTTTGTGTTGTTTAATGTCAGATATTTGTGCATTTCCCAAATTTCTTTTTGTTATTGATTTCTAATTCTATTCTATTTTAGTTTGAAAATATACTTTGTATTATTTCAATCCTTTTAAGTTTATAGAGGCTCATTTTATGACATAGCATGTGGTTTCTTCTGGAGAATGTCTATGTACACTTGGGAAAAAGAATATTCAGTTGTGTGGAGCGTTTTATAAAAGACCATTAAGTCTAAATGGTTTATAATGTTTGAATCTACTAGTTCCTTGATGATCTTCATTTAGTTTTATGCATTACTGAAAATTGAATTTTAAAAGTTTCCAACTGCTATTATTGAAATACCTATTTCATTTTTCAGTTCTGTTGTTATTGTTTATGCATTTTGGTGTTCTATTGTTGCTTGCATATATGTTTAAACTTCTGTATATTTCTTTTTTTTAATGATTTTTTATTATATTATGTTAGTCACCATACAGTACATCCCCGGTTTCCGATGTAAAGTTCGATGATTCATTAGTTGCGTATAACACCCAGTGCACCATGCAATACGTGCCCTCCTTACTACCCATCACCGGTCTATCCCATTCCCCCACCCCCCTCCCCTCTGAAGCCCTCAGTTTGTTTCTCATAGTCCATAGTCTCCCATGTTTCATTCCCCCTTCTGATTACCCCCCCTTTCTTTATCCCTTTCTTCCCCTACCGCATCCTAGTTCTTACGTTCCATAGATGAGAGAAATCATATGATAATTGTCTTTCTCTGCTTGACTTATTTCACTTAGCATTATCTCCTCCAGTGCCGTCCATGTTGCAGCAAATGTTGAGAATTCGTTCTTTCTGATAGCTGAGTAATATTCCATTGTATATATGGACCACAGCTTCTTAATCCAGTCATCTGTTGAAGGGCATCTCGGCTCCTTCCATGATTTGGCTATTGTGGACAATGCAGCTATGAACATTGGGGTGCATATGGCCCTTCTCTTTACTACGTCTGTATCTTTGGGGTAAACACCCAGTAGTGCAATGGCTGGGTCATAGGGTAGTTCAATTTTTAACTTTTTAAGGGACCTCCACACTGTTTTCCAGAGTGGCTGTACCAACTTGCATTCCCACCAACAATGTAGGAGGGATCCCCTTTCTCCACATCCTCTCCAACAATTGTTGTTTCTTGCCTTGTCTATCTTTGCCATTCTAACTGGCGTAAGGTGGTATCTCAGTGTGGTTTTGATTTGAATTTCCCTGATGGCTAATGATTTTGAACATTTTTTCATGTGTCTGTTAGCCATTTGTATGTCTTCATTGGAAAAGTGTCTGTTCATATCTACTGCCCATTTTGTAATTTGTTTATTTGTTTCTCGTGTATTGAGTTTGAGAAGTTCTTTGTAGATCTTGGATACCAGTCCTTTATCTGTGGTGTCCTTTGCAAATATATTCTCCCATTCCGTGGGCTGTCTCTTAGTTTTTTTGACTGTTTCCTTGGCTGTGCAGAAGCTCTTTATCCTGATAAAGTCCCATAAGTTCATTTTATCTTTTATTTCTCTTGCCTTTGGAGATGTGTCGTGAAAAAGGTTGCTCTGGCCGATGTCATAGAAGTTGTTGCCTATGTTCTCCTCTAGAATTTTGATGGATTCCTGTCTCACATTGAGGTCTTTCATCCATTTGGAGTTTATTTTTGTGTATGGTGTGAGAGAGTGGTCAAGTTTCATTCTTTTGCATGTAGCTGTCCAATTTTCCCAGCACCATTTATTGAAGAGACTGTCTTTTTTCCACCGGATGTTTTTTCCTGCTTTATCAAAGATTAGTTGCCCAAAGAGCCGAGGGTCCATTTCTGGGTTCTCTATTCTGTTCCATTGGTCGATGTGTCTGTTTTTGTGCCAGTACCATGCTGTCTTTGTGATCACAGCTTTGTAGTACAGCTCGAAATCCGGCATTGTGATGCCCCCAGCTTTGTTTTTCCTTTTCAACAGTTCCTTGGAGATTCGGGGCCTTTTCTGGTTCCATACAAATTTAAGGACTATTTGTTCCAGTTCTTTGAAAAATGTCCTCGGTATTTTGATCGGGATAGCATTGAAAGTGTAGATTGCTCTGGGTAGCATGGACATTTTAACTATGTTAATTCTTCCAATCCATGAACATGGAATATTTTTCCATCTTTTTATGTCTTCCTCAATGTCTTTCAAGAGTGATTTATAGTTTCTAGAATATAGGTCCTTTACCTCTCTGGTTAAGTTAATTCCAAGGTAACGTATGGTTTTTGGTGCTATTGTAAATGGGATGGATTCCCTAATTTCTCTTTCTTCAGTCTCGTTATTTGTGTATAGAAATGCAACTGATTTCTGAGCATTGATTTTGTATCCCGCCACATTACTGAATTCCTCTATAACTTCTAATAGTTTGGGAGTGGATTCTTTTGGGTTTTCCGTATAGAGTATCATGTCATCTGCGAAGAGAGATATTTTGACTTCTTCTTTGCCGATTTGGATAACTTTGATCCCTTTTTGTCTTCTGATTGCTGTTGCAAGGACTTCTAGTGCTATGTTGAATAATAGTGGCGAGAGTCGGTGTCCTTGTCGTGTTCCTGATCTTAAGGGAAAGGCTTCCAGCTTTTCCCCATTGAGAATAATATTTGCTGTAGGCTTTTCATAGATGGTTTTTATTAGATTGAGAAATGTACCCTCTATTCCTACACTCTGAAGGGTTTTAATCAGGAAAGGATGCTGTATTTTTTCAAATGCTTTTTCTGCATCAATTAAGAGGATCATATGGTTCCTGAGACTTTTCTTGTTGATATGACGTATCACGCTGATTGATTTGCGAATGTTGAACCGTGCTTGCATGCCAGGTATGAATCCCACTTCTGTGTATTTCTGATGAATTGACATTTTTATTACTTTGAGAGGATCTTCATCTCCTATATCTTTTTCATTTGTCTTAAAACATATTTTTCTGATAATATATCTGTTCCCTGTTTTCATGTGGCTCATTTCCACTCTTTTACTTTGAATATATTTGTATCTTTCAATCAAAGGTATTTCTCCTGTAGATAGACTATATTTGGATCATTTTTCTAGTCTTATGATCTGTGACATTTGATCAGATCGTATAATTCATACACATTGAATGTTAATAGTGGTGTACTTGAATTTACAATAGCCATTTTACCTTTTTGTCTAAATGTCTCATATCTTTTTTGTTCCTCTTTGCCCTTTTTTATATTAATAGTATCTTAATAATAGTAACTTAATTCGTTTAATGACTTTTCACTACATATAGGAAACTCTTTTCTTACTGGTTGCTCTAGAGCTTATCATATACATCTTAAATAATCATAATCTATTTTAGAGTAAAAAACATTTCCAGTGACTGTAGCTCTAAATCTTCTTGTATATCTACATATTGCATCTATAAATGTTACAATCCAGCAATTTATTGTTGCAGTAATTGCTTTATGTAATTGTATATCTTATGAAAAAACTAGAGAAGAAAGCAGAAAAAGTATATGTCTGTATCATTTAAGTTAACCACTTATGTACCATTTCTGGTTCTTCATTTTTTCCTTTACTTTGGAGTTATGGTTTATGTCATTTCCTTAATCCAACAGAGCTTTGCTTCTGCTGTCTTCTTTGGGCTCTTATTGTTAAATGTACTATATTTCTGTATGAGATAGGCCCAAAATGCAATCATATACTTACTGTTTTAAATTTGGTCTATATTAAATATGTATATATTTAAATCAGTTAAGAGGAACAGAAAAGTAAATATGAATTTTTATTGTCTTTCATATAAAAAATTACCTTTATCTGCTTTCTTTTTTAAAATATGGATTCCAATTACAGTCTGGGTCCCTTGCTTTTAGGCTAAAGAACTGCCTTTAATATTTCTTGTAAGACATTTATTTGGAACATATTTTCTGAGGTATGTTTATTTGGGAATTATTCATTTCACCTTCATATTTGAAAGGACTTGTGCTTAATATAACATTTTTGGTTGACTTTTTCTTTCAGCACTTTGAAAATGTCTTCCCATTCTTCTGTCCTTCATTATTTAGGTGATAAGTTAGCATAGTGTGGTTCTCTTGTATGTGATGAGATGTTTTTTCTCTTGACACTTTGAAGATTTTCTTTTTGTCTCTGGTTTTCAGTACTCTTATTGTGATATGCCTCAGTGTGGAGCTCTTTGCTCTTAACCTACCTGTAGTTTGTGGAGCTTCTTCCTACATAGATTAAGGCTCAAAGTTGGTAAGTTTATGGCCATTAATTCTTTCAGGTTTTTTTCTGTCCTTTCTCCTCTCTTCTGGTACTCACCTTGCACATATATTGCTGTACTTAATAATGTACCACATATTTCTAAGTTTCTATTCATGTTCCTTTATTCTTTTCTCTCTCTTCTTTAGGTCACATAATTCTACAAGCTTTATCTTCATGTTTGGTAATACTTCGTTCTGCAATTCAAAACTAGTTTTGAGCCTCTTTGGTGAACTTTTTATTTCAGATAGTGTACTTTTCTACTCCAGAATTGTAATTTACTTTTAAAAATATTTTCTGTCTCTTCATCAATATTCTATACTTGATGAGAGAGCAGTAGTCTATCTTCCTTTACTTATTTAAGCATGATTTTCTTTATTTGAGTATAATTATAATGCTTCCTTGAGGACTTTATCTACAAAGTCTCTCCCACATCCAGTTTTTGTTCACTGTTCCTCCTCCCTCATTAATGGGTCACCCCCTTCCTCCCTTCCTTCCTTCCTTTTGCTTAGCTCATAATTTTTTGTTGAAAACTACACATTTGGCAGTTTATTGTAACAAGTTTTTCTCTCCCCCTTTCTAGAGTTTTTATTTGTATTTATATTTTTATGTGTTTGTCTACTGAGTTGGGCTGGACTATTTTAATATGATTTTTTTTAAATGCAGAATAAAACCTCTGCTATTACTCCTTAAAGAGTGTAGCTTTGAATATAAACACAGTCACCCTGGGAAGATAATCGTTTCTACAGGAATTTCTTAGATTGTCTCTCTCCTTGATTTCTCAGTTAACTTATTTGCTTCTTTGGTATCTTAACAAAGTGATAAGGCATTGTGCACTGGGTGTTATACGCAACTAATGAATCATCGAACTTTACATCGGAAACCGGGGATGTACTGTATGGTGACTAACATAATATAATAAAAAAACAAACAAAAAAAAGGCCCCACTAATTGCCAGCTGATGGGTCCATTGCTTTGGACAATTTTCTGTGGCATACTTTGCTTCACAGTCTCATCTAATTATTTTTTACCCCTTTGAAAGAGTAGTTTTGAGACCAGTTTTTGAAGTTTGTTCTGAACATGAGTGATCTTTTTAACCTGGTTCTTTCTGGTAACCTTGTGTTCTATAGTTTATCTTGTTTTCATGAAGTTTCTAGGCTCCCTTCAATCGCTTGTGACCAAAATATCCATTGTTTTTAGAGTGCCCTTGAAATTCCCTACACTTTTTTCCAAATAAAGGCAGTTTTCTTGGAGAGAGCTGTGAAGCTGTCTTATGGTCTGCCCCACCTCTTGGGAAAAATCTCTGGAGCTTGGAATAATTAGCCCAGTTATTCCAGAGAGACACATTTGCTTCATGAGCAGAGAAGTTGTTTGGTACTTTAGTGTCTGTTGTTCTTAGGTTTCCTCTTTTGCCATGGAACATCTGCCCTGTGAAGCTGGGTGAGAGCTATTTGGGCCCATATTATTCTGAGCTTTACATGCCTAGGTTGAGGGTCCACCGTCTAGGTGGTGGTTGGGTTGAGGAATGAAGTCCTTTGTTTCTTGGATATGTTCACCTGAAATTTAGCTTCTTGCCACATGCTGCTGAGGTGAATGAAATGCTGGTGATTTGAATCTCCTGGAGTGCTACTGTAGGGACCTGGGAAAGAATGATTCCTCTGTTCTTGGCCCATCCATCCAGTGTGGAACTTTCACTATGTGGAACTAGTGGGAAGGGATTTGTTCATTCCTTAAATACCACACATTCTTGCTCTTCTTACAAATTTAGTAAATTTTCTTGAATAAGTGTTTTTTCATATGTTGTATGCACTTAAGACAATTTCCAGAAACTTAATTTTTTTTTTAACTTGCTATGGTTGATCATTGGAGAAAGGATCCACAGAACAATTCATACCACCATTCTGGAATTAGTCTCCCTCTCTTGTTCTACTTTACTGATTATTGGACTATTTGTAGCTGTTTAGACCACATTTTGAAAAACAACAGACTAGAAGATTGATGAGTATTCTTTTAATGGCTGTTCACCCTAGAAGTAAATTTCTGCTGTTGACCAAAGTACTGGGATATTCATGAAGATTCTCACAGTAAGGGCCTGATACCACTTATAATCCTGTTACTGATCAAACTCAGGTTACCATCACTTCTGCCTGGTTCTGTTATCCTACAGGATATTATATCTACCATCAAAAACGGAGCACAAGTAAAGTACTCTATGTTTATAATAGAAAAACTCCTACTGCATGTAGTGTTTCAACAGTGTTGACACATTTTTAAATACAGAGTTTAACCACTCCAGTCCTGTCTGTTGACTTCAGTCACATAATTGTGTTCCTTGAAACAAATATGTTATATTTTAAACTTCCTAGAACATTCTCATTTTGATAATGGTGTATCTCAGTCACTCAGCAATAGATTGGTAGTTAGCACATTTGATGTACTTCCACAACCCCTACAATTGTTCAGTCTCTAGTCTTTTCACCACTGAGACTACCTTCTCAAATGTCGATTCTGAATCTTTTTTTCGGATTTTATTTATTTGAGAGAGAGGGAGTGAGTGAGCATGAGTAGATTGAGGAGGGGAGTAGCATAGGGACAGGAAAAGGGAGAAGCAGACTCCCCACTGAGCAGGAAGCCCAACGCAGGGCTCAGTCCCGGGACCCCGAGATCATGACCTGTGTCGAAGCCAGACACTTAACCGACTGAGCCACCTAGGCAACCCATCAATTGTCAATTCTAGAAGATTTTTGATGCTGCCTTTCTTACTTCCTCTTGGTCCAAAACTTCATTAAGCTAGTTTGGTCTGTGTATATAGTTGACCTAAATAAGTGATCCTCTTCTCTTGGCCACTCCCTAATGGAAAAAAGAGTAAAGGAATTTTATAGAATTATTTTTAAATATTGAGGACTACACAATTACTGTCTAGTTATGATGCTATTTCCATCCCTTAATAGCACACCTAGACCATCCTGTTTGCCGCCATTCCAAAATAACAGCTCAGCAAAAAAGGGATCTAGAGGATTCAGTTTTAATTTTGATTCTTTCATGCCTCTGGATGCTCTTGTTTAATTGACATCATCCCAATTATTTAAAAAAAAATGATTAAGTAGTTAGTTGAGTACTCCACAGTCAACATTAAACTTTGTAAAATGGGCCGAGATTGGGTAAATAATGGATTTCTGTTATGTTTTAGAAAATTTTGCTTGTCCCTTTTGCATCCAACCCTTCCAAATAACAGATGTGTGTGAATATCACTGGGAAAATTATGTTATAGTTACTGAGATAGAAGAACATATCATATTTGTTGTGAATGAAGGGGAGCAATAACTTCGGCACCCGTGGAAGAAATTGTTAGACATTAAGAGATATGGATGAAAGAAGTGTATTTATGGTTTTGTCTTTAAGATCTGTTCCTTAAGCTTTTCTCTCAGAAAGGCCCTGTTGTGGCTTTCCAAAACTGTTATAAGCACCTTAATTTTTTTTTTAAAGATTTTTATTTATTTATTTGACAGAGATAGAGACCAGCGAGAGAGGGAACACAAGCAGGGGGAGTGGGAGAGGAATAAGCAGGCTCATAGCAGAGGAGCCTGATGTGGGGCTCGATCCCATAACGCCGGGATCACGCCCTGAGCCGAAGGCAGCGCCCAACCGCTGTGCCACCCAGGCGCCCCTAAGCACCTTAATTTTATCTGACTTTTAGGTCTACCATCTCTTTGTCAGTTGGCTCTCATCATGATTTGATTACCATATTTCTCAATATTACCAAGAAGTTATTTGGAAACACATCAGGGGGCCTAAAATATTGCCGCTCCCACACAAAACACTTGTTGGATGTGGATGTGTTCTGCACACCCATTTCCATACCAATTTCTCAATCATTCCATGCAGCAGATGCACACCAACTTGATGGAGTAGACAAACAGGACAATCTTGGGTGGCTGTCTTTAAGTAAGTCTCTTCAAAACTGAGTATGTTCAATTATTCAAACTGAACTAGGTATCAGAAGGCCTGTTACCTGCCTGGTAGAGTGCATTGGAATAACTGACTGATATAGGTGCCAGTTGAGGGCCTCAACAGTTGTCATAAATGCATTTCTTCTAGGGGCATTAGGTATGTCCAAGGACTGTACCTCTTATGTGGAAACAGCATACACTGAGCTCTTTCCTAAGAACAGTGTCTTTTACAAAGAGATGGTTATGCAAGATATAGGTATTTATTTATTTATTTATTTATTTATTTATTTATTTGATCAGGAAATCAGGGAAAAAATAAATAAATAAGAAAGTCACCGTGATCAAATGCGGTGTGAGACAGATTAAATGGGCATAGTCCCAGTCTTTTTCAGGCAGATTTAATCAGAGTAGAAGGTGGAGTGGTATATTCATTAAAAATTTTCTGTAAGCTAAGAGTTATAGAATCAAGGTGGGAAACTCTTTGGGTCTGTCATGGTTTTACCTATCTTGCAAACAAGGACTGGATCTCTTTTGAATAGGATAATCTTTTCATGAATATATTTGCAGCACACAATTTTAGAAGGTATGTAAGCACTAGTGCCAAGTTCAGACATGCTGATTATCCAATATTATAAAGGTAATCTTTCTCCAGCGAGAAAGGGTGGCTATGTAGGAGATTCAGAGTTCCTTTCTTGTAAGGAACCTACAGCACGTGCAGTTTATCTGCCCCATATTGTGTTGCCCCAAAGAAATTGGGAGCAGTTGAAACCAACACGCTTCATGCTCATGAAGTTGACTTGGTTGTGAGTAATAAAATACTTTGTCTTTGTCTTATACACAACATCAAAGAGATTGTGGTAGGCAAAATTTTGGGACACAAGTAGTATAAAATGTCAAACCTTACAATATTTTTGGCATTGGTGTAAATTATTTTAGCTAAATCATTTAAGTTATATTGTCAAGAGTAGATATAGGCAAAATTTAGAACATTTCATAAAAAGGAGGCATTTTAATGAAAATGATAATAGAGTTAAATTCATATTTTTTAATTTAAAAACAGAAGACAATCAAAAAAATATGGGTACTGGAACAAAGGTAGATACTTAGATCAATGGAACAGAATAGTCCCAAAATAAACCCATCATAAAAACAGAAGACAATCAAAACAGAAGACAATCAAAAAAATATGGGTACTGGAACAAAGGTAGATACTTAGATCAATGGAACAGAATAGTCCAAAAATAAACCCATCATTTTATGGTGAATTATCCTGTGACAAAAGAGGCAAGAATATACACTGGGAAAAAGTCTCTTTAACAAATGGTGTTGGGAAAACTGGACAGCTACATGCAGAAGAATGAAACTGGACCACTTTCTTACACCATACACAAAAATAAACTCAAAGCGAATTAAAGACTTAGATGTGAGATGTGAAACCATAAAATTACTAGAAGAAATTTAGGTAGTAATCTCTTTAACATCAGCCATGCAAACATTTCTCTACATATGTCTCCTCTGGGAAGGAAAACAAAAACAAAATTAAACTATTGGGATTATGCCAAAATAAAAGCTTTTGCGCAGTGGAGGAAATTATCAACAAAACAAAAAGACAACCTACTGAAAGGTAGAATATTTTTGCAAATTATATATCCAATAAAGGGTTAATATCCAAAATGCATAAAAAACTTACACAACTCAACACCTAGAAACACAAATAATCCAATTAAAAAATGGATGGAGGACCTGAATAGACATTTTTCCAAATGCCCATATTTTATTGGATTATTTGTGTTTCTAGGTGTTGAGTTGTGTAAGTTTTTTATGTATTTTGGATATTAAATAAAAATTTAACATCACCATTTGAACTATTTCTATCTCTTATGAATTATAATCTTTTCCAGTTTGTGGCTCTTGTAACACCTTTTATATTAATTAATTTGCTTTTAGGTAATATGGCTTCAAGATCTGGATATAAAATTAACAGAAATTTAGGTAACGTATTTGATGATACTAAATTTTTATTTGTTTTAGAAAATAAATGCTAACTCTGATTTTCATAGTTGCAAGATAACGCATTTTCTTTTTGTATTGTTAGAGGTCCTTTTGCTGAAGACCACCTAAACAGTTGTCTCATCAAGCATAAAAGGACATACCTGGGGGGGGGGGGAAGGAGATACCTGTAAAGAATTAAAACAGTCTTTTCAATTCTGAAGGGCACTATTTTAAGCAAGTAGTCAATGTTATAATGTTATAAAGCTGGTGGAAATGAATTTTCAAATAAACAGTTAACTCTGTACAAGTTTAGGAGCTGAGCCAACACATTTTTTTCTTTTCGGATTGTTTATGTATATTATTATATATATGGGGTAAAATAATTATTATACTCCGTGAAATCTACTTTTTCTTTAATCTGTAATCCAAATTAATTTTTTAATTTGAGTTTGCAACACTTATTTGGAGTTCACATCTAATTACTGCCTAATGAAGCATAATAAATCATACCATGGTATCAGTTGAGTATTTTATCAGAACTCATTAGACAGGTTATCTGTGACTTAGGAACAGGTGTGTATGTGAAAAAGTGACTTTATTTGAAAGATTCTAATACATATATTTGATTATGCACAGTGGTTTGACAATATAGATAAGTCAATCAAGCTGATATTTTAATATGAAAATGAGTGCTGGAAAACATAATTTTATTAGAGATCTTTGAAGAAAAAGATGGCTTATTTTATAACTGATTAGCAAGAGTTTTCTGTAATATTTTTATTTATTTATTTATTTATTTATTTATTTATTTATATTATAATAATATTTTTTATTATATTATGTTAGTCACCATACAGTGTATCCCTGGTTTTTGATATAAAGTTCGATGATTCATTAGTTGTGTATAACACCCAGTGCACCATGCAATACGTGCCCTCCTTACTACCCACTACCAGCCTATCCCATTCCCCCACCCCCCTCCCCTCTGAAGCCCCTCTGAAGTTTGTTTCTCGGAGTCCATAGTCTCTCATGCTTCATTCTGTTATATTTTAAAATAATGTTTAATATTTGTTCTTATCGGTATTTTATTCATTAGTTATCTTATTCAATATAAATATATTTTGAAGTTGAGGAAATTAATCAAAGAAAGATTAAGTATCTTAAACAAGTCTAAACATTAAGAACTAGTAAGGTAGTAGACCAAGGATTTCAGCCTAATTAGTGACACTCAAGTCTGTCATCTAAAAATCTGTGTTAAATGCCTCTCTCAGAATCACATACAAGGAAGAAGTTACTATACTAAAAATACATAAACCAAATCACTGTATTCAATAGAAAGCTCTGTTTAGTAGTGATGTAACTTTTGCTTATGACATTGAAAATGTATCTCTTGAATTGCTTTGAAGAGATTTCTTATCAAAGTGAAAATAAAAAGCTATAGAGAACAAAAGAAAGTTGCATATTACTAGTTGATATAATTTAGAGAATTTTTTACCAAGTTGCTAATGGATTTTAAGTTGTTTCCTTACACAAACTCAAGTTCAACATCTCAGAATCTGTAGATGGAAAACAGTTTTAAATATAAGTAAACTGTTACAGGCATGAACAGACTGTAAAGACTGATGTCACACATATACTAGTAAAGGAAACACAATTTCTTGATTATTGTGAGAATTAAAATAATTTATTTTTACGGGGTAACTGGCATTTTGTATCCAGTGGAACTACATTCAAGAACATAGTTTTTGAAGCTATTATTCTAACTAAAACCCTAAGTCACTGAAGTTGTTCTTAAAATAAATATAGTTCTTCAATTTTTGAGAACATGATTTTGCTAGGTTTTCTGCATAATTCTGTAAATTTATTTGTTAATGAAAGCTGTAGTAATATAGACATAAATTATATTTAGTTACTGCTTCACTGTCTTGAGTAATTCAGCATATTTCACAGAGAAAGATCTGTGCTGTTTAAATAGAGTAGACTAATTTCCTTGAAGAATTTCAATAACAGAAATATCCCACTTTTCTTCAGAAATCATATAGTAAGTGTGTACAGCCATGTTTGTAAAGAAAAATATGAATGGTTATCATAAAAATTGTTAAAACATGGGGCCCCTGGGTGGCTCAGTCGGTTGAACAGCTAGCTCTTGATTTCTGCTGAGGTCATGGTCTCAGGGTCCTGGGATTGAGCCCTGTGTTGGGCTCCGTGCTCAGTGGAGAGTTGGCTTGAGGATTCTCCCTCTCTTTCTCTCCCCCCCACCCCTCCCCTGCTAGTGCACTCTCTCTCTCTCTCTCATAAATAAAATAAATCTTTAAAAAAATTGTTAAAATGTCCTGTAACTCCAGTAATCATATTTATTAACTATTCCCATTCTCTCACCTGTCCCTTGACCTCCCTCAGGCAAGCACTACCTATATTTTTCTGCCAATCTTTTGTTTTGAGATAATTTTAGGCTTACAGAGAAATCATCAAATTAAGAGATTAATGTTGGTATAGCATGATTAACTGAACTGTAGACTTTATTTGGATTCTACCACTAAGGTTTAGTTTATGGTCCAGGGTCCAATCCAGAATTGATATATTTCTGTGATAGGCAGAATAATGTTCACGTCTACCATCACTCTCTACCCCCACTACACCAAGATGTCCATGTCCTAATCCCTAGTGCGTGTGAATATGTTACTTTACCCCATAAAAGGGACTTTGCAGTGATTAAATTTTGATTTGCAGTAAAATAATAAATTTGTGTTGTTTCAAGATACTGAATTTGTGGTAAATTGTTAACAGTAGCAAAGACATCTAATTACAATTCTTCAATACATTACAACAGCTTCAGTGTTTCATTATATTTCATGACTGACATTTTTTTAAAGAGGGAAGTTCAGTTATTTATAGAATGTTTCTCAGTTTTGATTTGTCTGAAGTTTTTCTTTTTTTTCTTTCTCATGATAAATTGTGAAAGTACCAGAAGAGTGATATGTTCCTGTCACTGAATAAATCAGGGATTGCATGGTGTCATATTATGAATATGTGATATTAACCTCAAGCACTTGGTTAAGCTGGTGTCTGCTAGGATTCTACACTACGGATTTACTTGTTTTCTCTCCAAAATAATAGTTTATAATTCTCTCTTTGAAACCAGACATATATATCCTGTTTTAGCTTAAAGATTTGTCTACTAATTTCTGCATTCATTGACGGATCTAGCCTGTGGCAATCATTTCTGTGGTATTCTACTGGTGATTTTCTAGTCATCATTCTTCCTACTTTATTTATTATTTATTTATTTATTTATTTATTTATTTATTTAAAGATTTGATTTATTTAAGAGAGAGTGAACATGAGAGAGAGCGAGAGCACGAGGATGGGGGTGGGGTAGAGAGA
>NC_048224.1:100629068-100722443 GCF_002007445.2 Ailuropoda melanoleuca
CTCCCTCCTTCTTCCATCTATTATTAATATGGACTCATGGATGTTTGTTTTAGTCTTTGGGTTATACTCTAATGCTTTCATTATTTATTTTGTTCCTCATGATATTTCAATGCTGGCTGTGGGGGGATCTTTTCATGTAGGTTCCCTGTGTCCTTTTGACATTTCCCTGTCTTTTTATCTTGGAGTCAATGAATTCTACAAAGAAACTCTAGCTCCTTCTCTTACTGAAAAATAAAGATTAGGGCAGTAGGTGTACTTATTACTAGTTGTAATTGTTGGATTTTGAACTGGTAGAAGGAAAATATATTTTTCAGTGATTTTTGCTGTTGTTGATCCCAGAATGAGTTCTGCATTAGAGAAACGATTTAGAGTAGTTTATTAATAAAATCAAGTTGAATTTTGTTCAGTCTTTAGTCATTTATTTTTATATTTTCCTCAATTTGAAATAGAAAACAGAAACCACAGTTTTTACTGTGCTTTTGTTACTGTGCAAAATGAACACAATACCATAAAGGAGCATTCAAGAAAGTAAGTATTATTGCAGATTATTATTGATGATTATATTTTGAAGCAAGGTTAAATAAGCATGAAAATCCTATTAAGAGGAGGTTAGAATGAAATAAAATTAAATATCAAAAACAGTTCTAAGCAACTGTGGTATACTGTTGTTTTTGAGGAATTTAAATTCTGGCCAGCCTAGTTTCACTATCAGTCTGAAGGGCAGCCATGAATAGCCTTGAATGTGTGTTTTGTACTAGGGCCCTTGGTAATTTTGCTCATTGCATCAAAACTGTTTATGATGGTGGCGTAGGATTCGACTTCCTAAAATATGTCTTGGCTTTGGAGAAAAGACTTGTTGACATCCCGGTAAAAAGTATTACAGGGAAAGCACAATTGTAAAATGTATTATCTATACTTAACAAAAAACTTGATTTAAAATCAAGAATATAAGGGTTAATTTGTAGGGTACTCCCTTGTACATCTAACTTGAGACATGTTTGAAAGGGATTGTGATTTTAATTTTGAAAATCTAAAATTTAAGAAAAGAAGCCCCCAAATTGCTGTTTTTCTTTATGAATTACACAATATAGATAGCCTAATACTGTATTAAAAAGACTTCCAAAATTGAACTACTTTCTTTTTTTTTAGCCTATACTGCTTTTTAAAGAACCATCAGATTTTTCTCCTAGGGGAAAAAACACACCAGTTTATCTTATTTCTTTAGTTATCTCTAGAATTGAGAGCTGAACTTTTCTACGCATGAATGAATTTATTTCAAATAACTATAATTTCAGTATCATTTCAGTACTATAACTTTAAATATTTTTTGCTAAAATTACTTCAGTAAGTATGTGTACCTCCATATATTCTAATATGTCATGTAGTTAACTTGGTATTGCTTTATATTAGTTGCTCAGATCTGGTATGGAATTTGAATACACTAAATAAACAGGCTTCTTTGTTTTGTCTCCTTAGAAAGATCAGAGATATCTGAGAGAGAGCCTAAGGAGGTCTTCTATGAATAAAGTGCATGGACTTTAGTTCTTAATCCTTATAATATCTAATTTGGCAGCTCAGAGAAATTATTTTTTCCATGCTTATTTGCCCCAAATTGAACTCTTTCATGCTTCAGTGGGTGCCCCTAACTCTAATGTACTTTTGGTTGGATGAATAAGCCATGCTTATCTTATCCACATGTTCCATTAGTTTATTAAAGACTCGGCAGTCATAATTTAAAAAGACCTAATTTTATTAGATGAAACAGTTTTGATCCTTTCAGCCTCTCAAAAATCAGTTGCAGCATCTCTCTGCTACACTATACCTCAGGTGACCATATAGCCTACCATCCACAGTAGGACAATATTGAGAGCGAAGTGGGGTAAATCACTAATGACTCCAGGACAAGTAAACTTAAGCCCCGTCCACGCAGCAGATGATCGTGCTGCATATACTCCTTTCGTAATTTTAAATAGCCATCTTTAATATTTGTCAGATTAATGTTCCCATAAAGACATACAGTGATTTATATAAGGGATCAGATTGTTTTCATTTATCATCATTATTTTTTTGTAAGAGGGAAACTCTACCAGAGTGCCTCTCTGTGTTAATCTATTTTATTCTTTCAATTACCAGAAACTACGTTGTGCACAAAGCACCTACATATTTTTCATTTAATTGTCAAACATATGTATGATGTTTACATTATTTTTTTTAAGATGAGTAACCTGAGACTCAGAAAATTTGTCTAATTTCTAAAGCTTCTGATAGAGCAGAATTTCAGATTTGCAACCAGATCCCATATTACTTCCAGTTTTTATTCACAAATCCCATTGAAAAATTTAGTAGTATTACATTTATATTTTAGGTTTACTCTAAATATGCTTTAGTTTCTCCCATTTGAAGCCCATTTAATTCTTTGTTAATGCCATACAAAACTTCATTGAATATTAATTTTTCAAAGAAAAAGAATGTGTTGGATAAGAGATTACATTCTAGAGTCTGATTCCTAGGATCAGAACTTGGCTCTGATGCCCACAAGTTATGGTCTTGGGAAAGTCACAGCCTCTCTACTCTGAGTTTCCTCATTCTGTGAACCCATCAAACAGGGTCTGTAGTTGTTTTGAAAAATAAATTAGTTAATGTAGGTAAAGTGTTAGTATATGTAACAATAGATTAGTTAACATAGGTAAAGTATTAATCATTACTATATTTGAATTATTTTAGTCTTTATAAAATTGCAAATGTATATGTGTTACATTTATGAGTATTTTATGTTTATAAAGAATATATGCTCATAAGTATATCTATTTATATGTTTATATATGAGTAACTGTTTATAAATGTAAGTATAAGTAAAAATCATTTATGTTTACACTTACATTTATATATTATATTTATATTTTTATATTTGTAAACTACTTTATAATAAATCAGGTAATACAGGAAAAGTAGTAATCATTATTACATTTTAGTTATTTTGCTCTTTAATTACTAGGAAAAATTCTATATGCTCTATGAACTTAGTTTCACTGTAGTATCATTTCTAAGCTACTGATAAAATGGTAATAAAACTTTCAGAGAATGGGAGAAGGGAAATACTGTTGTTTACTTGATTTAGATATTGTGATAACTTATATATAGTCTTTTTTACCATCTTCCTATCCTTAATTTCTCATTCGTTAGAATATGGCTTCATTAATTTGCCCCATTAATTTGCCCCATTAATTTAAGTGACCATATTTTAAAAATGCACGATGTAGAACATTGACTTTTGGGTTTTTTTTTTTTTTTGAGAGAGAGAGAGAGAGAGAGATCACGAGCCAGGGAGGGCAAGGGAAGAGGCAGAGGGAGAGAAAGAATCTCAAGCAGACTCTGTACCCAGCGTGGAGCCCTACAAGGGGCTCCGTCTTACCATGAGATCATGATCTGAGCTGAAATCAAGACTCAGTCTCTTAACCAACTGAGCCACCCAGGTAGCCTGCCTTTTTGGAAAATTTTAATAAATTAAAATTCCCATTTGTTATACTTTTTCTACATGCTCTTTATCACCTCAAAACAAAAACTTTCCATAAAATTGTCATCATTGCAGGTACTTTTATGGACTGTCTGCAATATACCCCTCAGGAAACTTTTCAAAGTTGGCATAAAGTACAGATAAAACCAAAACAAAACCTGAAATGTAAGGCATCAGGGCACTTGCCCGAGCTTAGAAAAGTACTGAGGGTATAGTTCTGATATAAACTCATATCTGCTTGGCTCTTAAGCCACTGTCTTTCCACTTGCTGATGTTCTTCACAAAGAAAATTTTGCTTCAGTAGAATAGGATCTCATCTAATGAGCTATAAATGGCATAGGAGAGGCAACTGCATAATATAAGAAGTTGCTAATTTGGCTACAAAGTATATAAATTGAGTTATAAATTCTTATGTTTTTATGAAAGAATACATGTAAGTCAGGTTTGTTTCTGTAATTAAAGCATGGAGCCTTGTAAAGTGTGTGTATGAGACAACAAAAATTACATGAAAAAATAACTGAGAATGTACTAAAACATTTTAAAATCATGTATGTTTTGATCTGTGAGAAGAATCTTGGTTACAATTTAAGTAAAACATTTTATTTTACAGTTGAAGTGAATAAAACCATGATATAAAAATAAATAAATTGTCCAAGGTCACATGAGAAATTTTACCAAATTCTGGGTGAGAATTCATTTCCCTTGATTTTAAAAAGTAGTTATTTTTATTTATTCCTAATATATGTCCAATAAATTCTTATAACTTAGAGTTATATTACGTAAATAACAGTGTATGCAAAAATTCAGATAAAAAAGATACATGACAACCATGTTGTCAGTTTGACCTGACTAAATTGTTGTGTGTCCTCTCCAATAAGTAATGAATAATTAGTATTTAATGATTTTTTCTCATCTTCTTAGAGCCAAGAAATGCTTTTATTTATATGAGATAGGTGTTTTGTATGTCCCATGTATATTGAATAAGTGATGTACTTAATAAGCAGAAATTTATGGAAGATTGAGATACTTTCTTACCTGCAAAGTGAAATTCCTGGAAACAGTTGCATAAATGAATAAATTTTATTAACTATAATTTGACCTTATTTATAAAGATTCAGTAAGCTATAATCTTTGGAATTTTACTAAATGTAGAGCTCCTGGATTGAGAGATATTTTCTGCAGTTTGGTAGCTGTGTGACCTTAAAAAATTTATTTATATTTTCTGTGCCCTGTTATATAGCATGGGAAGGATAATAGTACTGGTGAGGCCTTTCATAAGAAATAAAAAGTTAATATTCATGTAAAGCACTCAAAAAACTGCATATTTTTGTCCTTTTTATTATTTAAATTTGATGAAGCATATGCCTTTGTAAGACTTTTTGTAGGTATTCATTAAATACTTTTATTTGTGTAAGTTTTAGAGAGGGAGTGAGAGGGGTAGTGGGTGGAGGGGCAGAAGGAGAGGGCGAATCTTTAGCAGGCTCCATGCCCAGCGCGGAGCTGGACCCAGGACTTGATCTCACAACCCTGAGATCATGACCTGAGGCAAAATCAAGAGCTGGACACTTAACCAACAGAGCCATCCAGGAACCCCGTGTTAAATACCTTTTAATGAGGTTAGACTGTGTAAAAACTGTTGGCATTTTGAGTTTTGCTTTAATACTTTACCTTCTTGCTGAAGTGCTGCCATTTTCTAGAATTGTGACTGTCGTACGAGGAGAAAAAATAGTGTGTTCTCTAGTCTGTTGACACTTATGCAATCAGTGTTGGAGTAAGTGGTCTACATGTCATGGTGAGGTGCTTAGGTCAGTTCTGCCTCTAGCAGTATCTACCACACAATATATCGAGCTGATGCAGGTTTCTTTAGTGGAAAGCAGTTTTGTGATGTGATAATAATGTTAACTCTTACTAATGTTAATTCACCTATGTACCCTAGGGAGTTGATGTCGTTTTATAAGCAATTGACATACATTTATTTTATTTTTTTTTAAAGATTTTATTTATTTATTGAGCGAGAGAGAGTGAGAGAGCACAAGAGGTGAAAGGGTCTGAGGGAGAAGCAGACTCCCTGCTAAGCGGGGAGCCTGATACAGGACTTGATCCTGGGACTCCAGGATCATGAACTGAGCCAAAGGCAGTCGTTTAACCAACTGAGCCACCCAGGTGCTCCACATATGTTTCTTAATATGGTGGAATTGCAATACAATTTATATATGTTTTTATAATTGCTTTTTCTCTACTTTATATGTGGTTTTGTTTAGCAATTAACCTGGATTTTATGGCCCAGCGAGAAAGCAATACATAGCAGTATGCTTTAATGCCACTTTAAAATGTTTTCTCCTAAAGTTACTCTAAGTTACTTTTCAAATAACTACCCAAAAATAGTTATCTATATTTTGAAGGCCCTAATCTTTCCATAGGCTTGATGTAAGATACCAATTTTCTCTGAAAGTAGTGAATTCAATTCAATTTTTATAAATCATATTCATTGTTCATATGAGGTAAGCCCAAAGACCTAGAAGAGTTTGTGCAAGATATAAACAGTGGAGGATTATGTATTCCCTCTGTGTAAGGTTAAAATAGAGAAAAACATCATTGTAAGATAAATACGAACTTATTATTAAAAATGAAGGCCATATTAAGTACGAGAATGAGCGCGAAAATAAATATTATATGCGTTTTAAAAGAATAGCTGACTCGGGGTGCCTGGGTGGCACAGCGGTTAAGCGTCTGCCTTTGGCTCAGGGCGTGATCCCGGCGTTGTGGGATCCAGCCCCACATCAGGTTCCTCCGCTATGAAACTACTTCTTCCTCTCCCACTCCCCGTGCTTGTGTTCCCTCTCTCACTGGCTGTCTCTATCTCTGTCGAATAAATAAATAAAATCTTAAAAAAAAATAAAAGAATAGCTGACAAATTTCCTTAAAGAGGTGGAACTTGGAGTAGACATAAGCATGTTCCAAGATGCTTCAAATCTGCATCAATTTTAGCTTGATTTTAATATGCTTCATGTGATCATTTTGATTTATCTTTGGTGTCAAGGAGGTATTAATTTTATACCAACCTTTTGAAAAATAACCAATTATTCTTACTGAACGGACTTAAGCCCAGTTGTGCTTTTTTCTTTTAAATGTAATCTTGAATAAAAAAATAGAGAAAATCAGAGGAGAACCAATATAAATGTTCTTTAGGAGAATTATTAGTAATAAATTTTATCCAATAAATATAAACAGTATTCAGCTTACAAGTTTCATTTTTAAAAATTTTACTACTGTAAAATTGTGTGGGTTATTAAACAGCATTGGATTTTAACTGAATGGATATACCCTAGTTCTGTTGTCTTACCAAACACGGACATCTTGAATATGTTTTATTTTATAGATGTGCTAATGGATTTACTTTCGTGTTCAGAATACCAAGATATTTCCTGATTAGGTGGTATCCAGTACCTCCTAAAACCCAATGTTAAGTTATCACTAAAATCTGTGTTCCAAAGGCATTGTTTAATCAATGAAAGATTTTACTGTTGTTAGAAATAATATTAATGATAGATATTTGAGATAGAATGTAATTTCTCCTGTATCTTTCACATTAGGGGCTCTGTGAAAATTAATAGATCTGTTAAATTTATAAGCCAACTTAACCAAACTTTCTTAGCTGTCCCTCTCTGCTATTATTCTTGCCCGAGTGTGTTAGTTCATCATTCTTTTTCTGTCAGCTGTCTGCACCGTTAGTTGAAGATTTCCAAAATGCCCAAAGGGTGCACTGTCAGCTGCAGATACCTGAGTCAACAAGGTAATATCAGTTGATTTCATTCTAGGCAGTACATATACACACACTCTTGCACACAGTACACCTCACCTTAGAGGTACTTGGCACATTTCAAAATATAACCTTTTGTTATTGCGTTTAAGTGCCTGAAGCAGCACAGAATTTTCACAATAATATTTCTGCCCCTCAATTATTTTTTTAATTCTAAAAGTTTTCGGAACAGATATTCTCTAAGAGTTGCAGTAAAAAAACCAAAAGCAACAAAAAACCACTTAATTCTCGTAGTACTTGAACAGACTGATAAGCCATCTAGGCTCGGCATTGTTCCACTTTTCTGTCTACTTCAGTGAATGAAGAAGCTATACTTATCTGGGAAACACATTCAATGAATCATTAGGGTTACACCATATACCCACATCTTACTAGTTTGACGTTTCAGTTAAAAAGCAAACTCTGATCTCTTTCTGGTATAAAAAGAAGGAAAGATGGTTGATGGAACCAGGCACAGATGTTGAAACTAAAGAAAGTCAAGGTCCAAAGGCAAGTTTAAGTCTGTTGGTAACTCCACCCTGTCCCCCCTCACAGTTTCATCCCTTAAGTTTGCTCAAAGCCCTTGCTATTTCCCTCAGTAACCCTGTAATCGAGTAAATGAGCAGTCATGCTAAACATACACGGTTATCGTGGACTGGTTTGTTTCTATCCTTGCTTTACAGTATTTTTTCCCCTGGCAATGGATTAATCAGATCTATACCTGAGAGTATTCATATCACTTTGAAAACACAATTCTAAGAATTTGAGTATCTGGGCATTTGCTATAATGTGAGTAAAATTGGTTAAATACTGTCATGACAAGTAAGGCTTACTCTAGGACCCAGGAATCAAAGATCCTGTTTGTCCCAAGTGATGTCAACTTGCATGGCAAGAAATATTAGAAATTATATTAGTATGTCTCATGGTTTAATCAGCCATTTACATAAGTAAATCTTTTTTTTTTTAAACTATTATCTGGATAAATATGTAATATTTGGGTTAAATATTTGGATAATAAGTTCCATAGTTGCACCTAATACTAAGTGAAATACCACTTCTTTTTGTGCATTTAGGATCTTAAACTCACTTACTGAAGTATAGAAAGCCTAGCAAGCAGAACCATGTTTTTCTTGATTTTATATTTAAAATTTAGTTTATATATTAAAAATTTTTTAAAAATTAGTTTATATTTAAAATTAAGTTTCTGAATTTATAACTAAATTCACTTATAACTAAATTCAGAGACTTAAATTTCTTCTCTCATGTATTTAAGAGCATAGTCGTTTTAGTCTCAAACAATATGTAGAATTTACCTCTCTGATAGATCATTATAAGCAAAATTTGTTGGACAAGAGTATTTTGCAGGATTAAGAGAACACCTGTAAATTACCAGCAAAGGCTATCCAGTGACTGTGTAGAAACCAGGGTCAGGGGAAATAGCTAAAGTCCATAATTTAGGTTCTCATTCTATCACATGTGAGGCTGGAGATGAAAATCCCTAGCAGAGAAGAAAGTACTTGATTGTCTGAATTTTCTTTTATGCTGACTAATTCTGGCTAATATATTTATTACTAGAAGTCAAGTCTTTCCCTTTGAAAGGTTCTGATCTGTAATATCATAGTAAAGAACCTAAGCTTTCTGTAATCTTAATGCAAAATGGTTAATAAGAGGAATCTCACTTGTTTAAAAGTACCATATGACTTAACTTGTATGTGGAATTTAAGAAACAAGCAAAGGGATAAGGGGGGGGCAAACCAAAAAATAGACTTTAACTATAGAGAACAAAGTGATGGTTATCAGGAAGGAGGTGGTGGAGGGATGGGTGAAACAGGTGATGGGGGTTAAGGAGTGCACTTGTGATGAGCACTGGGTGATGTATGGAATTGTTGAATCACTATATTGTATACCTACAACTAATATTACACTGTATGTTAACTAACTGGAATTGAAATAAAAATTTAATAAAAAACCGATTGCAATAAACAGTGTATTATTTTATCAGCTTTTAGTTGTAATGTGCTTATATTTGTTATATTTTTTATATAAGCCTTTGTTCACATAATTCATAGATGTATAAGATGTATAGCTTCACAAACATGTTTTACAATTATGAATCATTATATGTATCTATTCAGATATGACTGTATTTTTATTTGGTGGTAAAATTTTTGTTTTTCATAAGCTAGGGAAATACACATTAATTGCATAAACAACTAATATTTCAGTTCATATTCTGAATGAATTATATTCAAGATCATATCTAGGAAATTTCTTATGAAATGATTTTAATTTAAGAAAGGTTCATAATTCATTTTTTGAAAGTATGTCACTTTTTTTTCTTCTTTGCAGAGACCTGTACTTTTTTTCTCAAGGTCATATAGCTCTGTATCAGATAGCAACAGAGCTTCAGCAATAACAGCAGATGCCATCTTAGATTAACGTAAGTGAATATTTTTTTTTGCAATTTTTATAGTTTCTCTCCTTTGCACCCATTTTGACAGGGAACAATGTTGGGTTCAATGCCAGATGCCCTAGAGGTGCCCTAGAGTTACTTAAACAGATTCAATTTGCTTTGCTTTTCATATAAGAACAGCTTTTCTTCTTAGATATTTTTGAGGTATAGGAAAAACTATTCTTACATAAAATGTTTTAAAATGTTTACTCTTTATATAAACTTTCATTATGAATCATAGAATTTTAAAACTGGAAACCATAGAGATCATCGATTCCAGAGTTTTTCAAGGCTTATAATACTAAAATCTGTTTACCACTCATTTCTGTTTTTGTTTTTCTTCATTAGCAGAGTGATTGTTGCCAGGTTTCCCTACTTCTACTATTCCTTCTTAAAGTCAAAAGTGGAGAATTTAATTAGTTTACTTGTTTGTAGTATATTTTGAATTACAAAACACTGGAGTAGTTCAACTTTTTGTTTTACAGATAACACAGGTACGGAAATTTTGGCTAATTTCCCGAGAGCACACACACATCATCCTAAGGGTTCACAAGTGCAGAGCCCTTTCCCCCATGGAACTTTTTCTCTATTTTCTTCCTGGTATTCTTTGCCCACAACCTTTATAATGCCTTGATTGAAAGATTCTGGCTCATCCTGTCCATTTTTCTTCATTGTGCTTGCTATTTGATTTTTATTTTATCTTTATTTGCTTTCTTTTTAATTTCATTTACTTTTCAATGTATTTCCAATGCCAGAGTCCATATAACAGCTAAATCAAATCATGATTCACATATCATTTAATGCCCCAATTCCAGTTTATCCCCAATGTCCTGGGTGATTTGGACATTGTCTACCAAGCAGTTGTGTGCAATGGGAAAGAGTCAAAGATCTAGTTTATATGTAGACTCCCCGGGTAAAAATCTGGAGTCTTTATTTACTATATAATCTTGAGTGTGTTGTTATACTGCTCTGTTCCACAATTACCTCATCTCTAAAATGTGCATAATAATTATGCTTGCCTCTTAGTTTATAGGATTAAATGAGTCAATATGTGTAAAGTGCTTAGAACAGTGCCTGGTACATAGTGAACACTTAGTAAGTGCAAGCTGTTATTGTAATTGCCTCTTGCTGTTACCATCCAGCTACACTGACCTTCTTCCTGTTATTTGAATATTCTTTCCTAAGCTTTTAACTCTTAAGATTTCACTCTTAATTTAACTTTCTTACTCAAGTGCTTCCTGGATTTGTTATCTTCTTAAGATTTTCAGTTTATATGTTAAATACTCAGAAATCTTACCTGATTCCCAAATGTCACATCCATTTATTTTCTGTCACATTAAAGCCTTCTCATTTTCTTTTATTAAATTTTGGAGGTTATGTTTCTTGTTTGTTTGTTTATTTATATATAAGCACCTCTACGTTGTACATTCATGAGAATGATGAAATTGTCTACAGTAATTCCTACTCATTACAGCAGCTTCAGAGCAGCTGCTCATTATCTAAAATACATAAAGTGCTTATAAAGCCCAACACCCGAAAAATAAATAATCCAATTAAAAAATAGGCAGAAGACATGGATAGACATTTTTCCAAAGAAGACATACAGATGGCCAACAGACACATGGAAAATTGCTCAGTATCACTCATCGTCAGGGAAATACAAATCAAAACTACAATGAGATATCACTTCACATCTGTCAGAATGGCTAAAATCAACAACACAAGAAATAACAGGTGTTCATATGGATATGGTGAAAGGGGAAAACTCTTGGCACTGTTAGTGGGAATGTATGCCGCTGCATCCACTCTGGAAAATAGTATGAAGGTGCCTCAAATAGTTAAAAATAGAACTGCCCTACCCTCCAGCAATTGCACTACTAGGTATTTACCCAAATAATACAAAAATACTTATTTGAAGGGATACATGTACCCTGATGTTTACAGCAGTATTATTAACAGTAGCCAAATTATGGAAGGAGTCCAGATGTCCATCGATTGATGAATGGATAAGGAAGAGGTGGTGTGTGAGTGTGTGTGTGTGTGTGTGTGTGTATACACATACACATATCAGTATTACTCAGCCATCAGAAAGAATGCCGTCTTGCCATTTGCAGTCATGTGGATGGAGCTAGAGAGTATTCTGCTAAGTGAAATAAGTCGGTCAAAGAAAGATAAATGCTATATGATTTCACTCATGTGGAATTTAAGAAACAAACAAGCATAGGAAAAAAAAGAGAGAGAGGCAAACCAAGAAACAGACTCTTAAGTATAGCAAACAAACTGTTGGTTACCCAAGAGGAGATGAGTAGGTTATATAGGTAATGGGGAATAAGGGTGGCACTTGTGATGAGCACTGAGTGTTGTAGGTAAGTATTGAATCACTAAATTGCTTCTTTCACTGTGCAGAAGCTTTTTATCTTGATGAAGTCCCAGTAGTTTATTTTTACTCTTGTTTCCCTTTCCTCTGGAAATATTTCTAGTAACAAGTTGCTACCACCAATGTCAAAGAGGTTACTGTTTGTGTTCTCTAGGATTTTGGTGGGTTCCTGTCTCACAGGTCTTTCATCCATTTTGAATTTATTTTTGTGTATGGTGTAAGAAAGTGGTCCAATTTCATTTTTTTGCATCTTACTTTCCATTTTTCCCAACACCATTTGTTGAAGAGACTGTCTTTTTTCCATTGGATATTATTTCCTGTTTGTCAGAGATTGGTTGACCATATTGTTGTGGATTCATTTTTGGGTTTTCTAGTCTGTTCCATTGATCTATATGTCTGTTTTTGTGCCAGTACCATAGTGTCTTGATCAGTACAGCTTTGTAATACAACTTGAAGTCCAGAATTGTGATACCTCCAGCTTTGCTTTGCTTTTCCTTTTCAGTATAGCTTTGGGTATTCAGGGTCTTTTTTGGTTCCATAGAAAGTTTAGGATTGTTCTAGCTCTATGAAAATGCTGGTGGTATTTTGATAGGGGTGCATTAAATGTGTAGATTGCTTTGGGTAATATAGACATTTTAACAATATTTGTTCTTCCAATTCATGAGCATGGAATGCTTTTCCATCTCTTTGTGTCCTCTTCAATTTCTTTCATAAGTGTTTTATAGTTTTCAGAGTACAGATCTTTTACCTCTTTGGTTAGGTTTATTCCCAGGTGCCTTATGGTTTTTGGTACAATTATAAATGGGATTGCTTCCTTGATTTCTCTTTCTTCTGCTTCATTATTGGTATATAGAAATGCAACATAGTCCTCTACATTGGCTTTGTATCCTGTAACTACTGGATTTGTGTATCAGTTCTAGCAATTTTTTTGTAGAATCTTTTGGATTTTCTGTATAGACTATCATGTCATTTTGCAAATAGTGAAAGTTTGACTTCTTCCCTGCTGATTTGGATGCCTTTATTTCCTTTTTAAAAAATAGAATATTTTATTTATTTTTTTATTAAAATATAATGTATTGTTTGTTTCACGGATACGGGTCTGTGGTTCATCAGTCTTACACAATACACATCACTTACCACAGTACATACTGTACCCAATGTTTGTTGTCTGATTGCTGAGGCTAGGACTTCCAGTACTATGTTAAGTAACAGTGGTGAGAGTGGACATCCCTGTCTTGTTCCTGACTGTGGAGGAAAAGCTCTCAGTTTTTCTCCACTGGGGATGATACTAGCTGTGGGTTTTTCATATATGGCCTTTATTATGTTGAGGTATATTCTTTCTAAACCTACTTTGTTGAGGGTTTTTATCAAGAATGGATGCTATACTTCATCAACTGTTTTTTCTGCATTTTTAAGAGGATCATGTGGTCCTTGCCATTTCTTTTATTAATGTGGTATATCTTGACAGATTTATGAATATTGAACCACCTTTGCAACCCAGGAATAAATCCCCCTTGATCATGGTTAATGATTCTTTGAATGTTCTGTTGGATTTGATCTGCTACTATTTTGTTAAGAATTTTTGGATCCGTGTTCATCAGGGATATTGGCCTGTAGTTTGCTTTTGTGGTTTGATCTTTATCTGGTTTTGGAATCAAGGTAATGCTGGCCTCAGAGAATGAGCTTAGAAGTTTACCTTACATTTCTCCTTTTTCAGACAGTTTCAGGAAAAGTGGTATTAACTGTTTTTTAAGTATTTCGTAGAATTCCCCTGAGAAGCTATCAGGCCCTGGACTTTTGTTTGTTGGGAGATTTTTGATTACTGATTCAATTTCTTTGCTAGTTATTGGTCTATTCAGGTTTTTTATTTCTTTCTGTTTCAGTTTTGATAATTTAGAAGTTTCTAGGAATGCATCCATTTCTTCCAGATTGCCTAATTTGTTGGCATATAATTGCTCATAATATCCTCTTATAATTGTTTGTATTTCTTTAATGTTGGTTGTGATTTCCCCTCCTTTGTGATTTTTTTTGGTTCCTTTCTCTTTTCTTTTTGATAAGTCTGGCTAAGGGTTTATTGATCTTACTCATTCTTTCAAAGAACCAGCTCCTGATTTTATTGATCTATTCTCCTTTTTTTTCCCCTATATCACTTATTTCTCCTCTGATCTTTATTATTTCCCTTTTTCAGCTGACTTTAGGCTTTGTTTGATGTTCTTTTACTAGCTCCTTTAGGTGTAAGGTTAGGCTGTATGTTTGAGATTTTTCTTGCTTCTTGAGGTAGGCCTGTATTTCTGTATGTTTTCCTCCCATGACCCCTTTTGTTGCATCTCAAAGGTTTTGAACTGCCATGTTTTCATCTTCACTTGTTCCCATGTATTTTTTTTAAATTTCTTCTTTAATTTCCTGGTTGACCCATTCTTTCTTTAGTAGAATGTCCTTTAGCCTCCATGTATTTGTGGTCTTGCCAAATTTTTTCTTGTGGTTGACTTCAAGTTTTATAGTGCTGTGGTCAGAAAATATGCATGATATGATCTCAATAATTTTGTACTTGTTGAGGCCTGGTTTGTGACTTAGAATATTATCTCTTCATGTGCACTTGAAAAGAATGTGTGTTCTGCTGCATTAGGATGAAATGTTAGGATTATCTCTGTTAAGTCCATCTGGTTCATTGTGTCATTCCAAGCCCTTGTTTCCTTGTTGATCTTCTGCTTAGATGATCTGTCCATTGCTGTAAGTTTGGTGTTAAAGTCCACTACTATTATTGTTTTATTATCAACAAGTTCCTTTATGTTTGTTATTAATTTATTTATGTATTTGGGCACTCCTAAGTTGGGGGTATAAATAATTGCCATTGTTAGATATTCTTGTTGGATAGACCCTTTATTATGATATAATGCCCTTCTTCATCTCTTATTACAGTCTTTGTTTTAAAATCTGGTTTGATATATGTATTGCTGTTCTGGCTTTCTTTTGACATCCATTTGTATGATAAATATTTCTCTATCCACTCACTTTCAATCTGGAGGTCTTTGGGTCTAAAATGAGTCTCTGGTAGGCAGCATATAGATGGGTGCTGTTTTTTAGCCATTCTGTCACCCTTTGTCTTTTGATTGAAGCATTCCATTTACATTTGGAGAAATTATTGATATGTATTTAGTGCTATTTTATTACATGTTTTGTTATTGTTTCTGGAGATTTTCTCTGTTCCTTTCTAGTCTTTGTCACTTTTGTTCTTTCCTTTCCACTCAAAGAGTCCCTTTTAATATTTCTTGCAAGGCTGGTTTAGTGGCCATGAACTCCTTTGGTTCTGTTTGTCTGGGAAATTATTTATCTCTCCTGTTCTGAACGATAGCCTTGCTGGATAAAGTATTCTTGGTTGCAGTATTTTCCCATTCAGCACGTTGAATATATCATGCCACTTTCTTCTAGCTTGCTGAGTTACTGCGGAGAAATCTGCTGCTTACCTTATTTGTCTACCCTTGTAAGTTAGGGATTTCTTTTGTCTTGCTGCTTTTAGGATTTTTTTCATTATCACTATATTTTACAAATTTAGGTACAATATCCCTTGGTGTTGGCCTGTTTTTGTCAATTTTGATGGGAGTTCTCTGTGCCTTCTGGATTTGGATATCTGTTCCCTTCCCCACAATAGGGGAACTTTCAGCTCTAATTTCCTCAAATAAACCTTCTGCCCCCTTTTCTGTCTGTTCTTCTGGGACTCCTGTGATTTGTGTTTGATGGAGTCACTGAGTTCCCCAAGTCAACTTTCGTGATCCAAGATTTTTCTTTTCCTCTTTTGTTCAGCTTCATTATTTTCCATAATTCTGTCTTCTATATCACTTATTTGTTCCTCTGATTTTTTCATCCTTGTAGTCATTACATCCAGTCAGTTTCAAATCTCAGTTATTGGCAGTTTTCATTTCAGCCTGGTTAGTTTTTAGCTCTTTTATCTCTCTGGTAAGGGTCTCCAGAAGACCCTGATGTCTTCTATGCTTTTCTCACACCCAGCTAGTATCCTTATGATTGTTGCTTTAAATTCTGGTCAGGCATATTATTTATATCTGTTTAGATTAGATCCCTGTCCACGACATTTTCTTGTTTTTTCTTTTAGGATAAATTCCTCCATCTTGGCATTTTGTCCAGGTCTTTGTCTTCTTCTGTTTGTTAGGAAAGTCTGTTATATTTCCTGCTCCTGAGAGTAATGGCTTTATGAAGAAAAAAGTCATATAATATACAGAGTCTGGTGCATCAGGACGTGTCTCTGGTGTGTGCTGTGTGCACTCTGCTGCTGTGTTTTGGCTTCTCAATCCCTCAGGTCAGTGTCTGCAGAGTTTCTCCTTGCCTGCAGCAGGGGTGGTTGGACCTTGGCCAGAGTGTGGTGAGTTTTAACTAGGTGTGCTCTGGTCTGCTTGCTAAAAGAGACCTGATGCTATTTCCACTAGAACTGAAGCTTTGCAGAAGTTTGTGGTCCATAGACATGGTGCTTGTGGGGCGTTTGGGCTGGTTTTTGTGGGAGGGGCCCACTGTACTGATTCTTGGGCACACTTGCCCAAGAAAACAGTCCCAGCAGAGCACGGGGGCGGGGTAGAATGTGGTATAGGCAGTTTAAGTAGTCAGTGTTGGTGCTGTGTTGATTACTGCAGTTGGTTTATGCTGAGGGGTAGGGAAGGGAAATGGCACCAGCCCACTCCTTTGTCCTCGGAGAGGGGAGTCTGTGCTTGCTGCTCTCAGGGATGCCCTTGCAGAGGAGCAAATAATTTCCCCTTTTGTGTCACAGGCATTTTTCAGATTGCTGATTTCACACTGTCTGTCTCTGGGTCACTTGCCTGGCTGAAACATGCAGTACACCTTGGGCTCTACCCTAGCCAGGCCTGATGACTTTAAAAATTCCAAACTTCAGGGACCTGGTGTGGCAGAGATCTGCATTGGTCCTCTGAGAAAGGGTCTTACTGCCTTAGGACTGATACAGGTTTGACCCAAAAGTGCCGTCACACCGGAGTTCAGGGGCATGTGTTTTAGAACAAGTTGGCTAAGTAGCCAGTGTCCCAGTTAGCTGCCCTCAGTAGGTGTCTCTGCATGTATGTTGAGGGCAGGGAGAGGGAAATGGCATCTACAGGTTTTTTGTTCCCAGAGAGGCGATGCTACCTCTCATAGCTGGGCTTCAAAAAATGGGCAGAAGACATGAACAGACATTTCTTCAGAGAGGACCTACAAATAAGCTTAGGGTTCTATTTCACCACCATCTTAGCTCCCCACCCTCAGGTTCAGATTTTAGAGTTCAAAATTCAGCCTTGGAATTTTTGCTGTGTAGTTAGTGTTTTGCATATAGGCCTTGAATTATTTGTCAAATGAGAAACATATTTGCCATATTTTATATTACCTTCTGCTTTAAAATACAGATGATATGGATAATTTTGCTAATGGGAAAACCAAATATCACTGATGTAAAACCCCTATTACAGTGCTTTCACATTGTAGTTAATCAATAAAACTCCATTTTATTACTTCTGTTATTTCTGTCATTGAATTGTGGTAAGTTTATTTAAACGTTTCTGATAAATGATAACGATGAAGAGAATCTTAAACGATGGTGATTGCAAACTTATTGATAATTTCTACATTCATATTTTTATTGCATCTTTATGTGTTTAGTAGCTTCACATGCGTCTGTTTCTCGTATTCCCAAATATCATGTAAACTGTCTGAGGGGAACCATTAGATCCTTTCAATTTTTATCTCCCATAAAACATGTAATATAAATTGAGGAAATAACTGGAAAAAATGTTATTTAAAGAGTAGGCCTAAAGGGCAGAGCAGAATACTCGAATTTATTTTCTTTATCCCTTGAGGAAAATGTCATTGTTATATTTCTGTGCTGTTTCTCACTTGAATCAAATGCTATAAAACACACTAAAACCATGCATCTTTTCTCTGCCTGTATAAAGAAAGGTATGGTTATGTTTATTTACTTGGATTGAAATTTAGAGATTGAAGATTTTAAGCTGCCCTGATCAAGAGCTATGATGTATCCGAGGTATTTTGGTCTACTTTAACAAGTTAGCCTGACACAGTTAACGGATACTGCAGAAGACACAAGACTCCTGGGTTGATATAAAATAAAAACACCCAGGTTCCCTGAGCCAACTCTCACAGGATAACATTAAGCAGGCCAGGTGTACATGCAGTAGGATACATTCCAGAGCAGGAACCCTGAATTTATGGAAACCAATATTTTAAAATAGATAATAAGCATGCTTGCTTTTTGTACAGGAGGGAAACGTTAATTCTGTTTTCCAAGCCTGGAGAAGTCTGGTCTTTGGAGGGAAAAACTATCTCTGTATTCCAAGATAGTTTGCTGTAAAAACATTCTTGAATAGTCTTAAAAAAAAAAAGCAGTCAGTGCCTCTATTCTCAAGATGTACAAAAACACAAAAGACCTATGGCTAATTGTCTCCCAACAACCCCTTTGTACATTGACAATGTCTTTTGGTTGTATGATAAAAAGGACAGCATGACATTTGGTTTAAATTGAAGCATTCCATCACTAAATGTTTTCTGTTGGGTAGGACAGTCTTCTGTTATTACTTCTGAAGAAATTAACTTATATTTTTATTGTTTCAGGAGATATAGATCCACTCAGTACTTGTTTTCTGCCATTTTAGTTTTGTATTACTTTATTCTGTTTTCTATTACTCCCAGTTCAGGTCATTATGTAACAATGCTTTTAATTTTTTTTTTACTTCCTCTTAAAACTAGGAAAAATATTGTGATTTTCAAATGAGAATGACCATGGCCTATACCATGGCTGTTACACAGACTAGATACTAGATAGGAAAGGTGGCATTTGCACAAAAAGGTAGCATTAGAAAGAGACAAAGCAGGAAGGAAACATGCAACCCAAGTAGAAAAAAAAACTGTTAAAAGTGAGATATTATTGCAAATTTTACACTATCTTTAATTCTTTAGTTATCATAATTTAAAACAAAGCCTAAGGCATTGAGTTTTTATCTACATAGTTTCATAAATATCCCTATTCTATAATATTAGATTTAAAATAACTTGGTACAATCCATTCTCCCTACCTTTTTTTTTAATATATTAACTTGTTTATTTTTAATTTTGTCTAAGTATATATTTTCTAAGTGTAGGGAATGCATTTCTTTTGTACAGTGCTGTAACTCCTATACCTAGAAGAGTGCCTGGAAAAATAGTCATGGGTATTAATTGAATAAATTAGTTAAATACCGTTATGGCTTGCCTGTAGGTTATGTTTAAATAGCACCATTTGTTTAGTTGCTGTAGCATGATAAACAAGAATATAAAATACGTATTTCAAAGTTACCATGTTTTAAATATATAAAAGAATTCAAGCATTATAACAGTCTTTAATAAAATGACCAAAATGTATGCTATCAGTATTAAGACTTTACTGTTTCAGAAATGAGAAGAGGTACTTGAATTAATTTTCTTTTAAGTGTGTACTTGTAAAATGAAATGAAATTTGTTAAGCTAGAAATGTCATTAAGTCAAAGCTTTAAAATACTCTGTAATAACCTTCTTTTTAAGTCATTATGGGTTGCTCAGGAATTGATGTACTCTGGTGTTGCTTAATAATATGATCTTTGGGTCAACACAAACCTGGGTTCAAATCCAAGTTCTACCAATATTTATGTGACTTTGGCAAAATTTTAAGCCTTTAGAAGTTTTGGTTTCTTTCCCTGTAAAATAATGGCAATAATAATAAATAACTTTCTGAGCATTATATGAGATTATACGTGGAAATATATAGCATTTTGCCTGGTATGTTGTTGTTATTAGCAAAATTTGATATGAATCTGTTAAAATTTTATTTCATAAGAATTAAGAAAGTTTGCTATATTGTCTCCATGTCCTAAAAATGATACCCCAAATCTGGTTCTTTGGCTATATGAAAATTTGCCTTGTTTATCTTTGTTTCTCTAAGGATTAATTTATTCATTGAACAAATAGTTGTTAACAATATCAGTTTGAGAAAAGCTTGGCATTATAAGAAATGCAATTATTGAGGAAATAGCGTATAGTAGTGGCCTTAAGAAGGCAAGTTAGTGAGTTACTGCAGTAACTAAGATTCAGGGGCTGTCAGAAAAATCTTGAATGTCAATAAGGTAATACACATGTAGACTGATAAGAAGACTTCAACTGAAATCATATTAATTACAGAGACCCATAGCAGAGTGAATATACATACATGAAAAGTTTTGGAGACCTGTGATATTAAAGCACAGTTACCATGTTAATTAAAGAAATTGTCTCCTCCACATCTTATGGAAATTCCCAGTAGTATCCTATTTTTCAGAAGATAGAAAAAAATACTTAGAATTTTTATAAATCTGGATCCACTTAGTACTTAAGTAGCTTAAAAGTAAACTATCACTCTAAGTAGATATGCAGATACGTAAGTGTACCCCCGGAAGACATTTTCAGAGAAACCTGATGCATACATACACAATTTTTGAAAAATTAAAAGGCAACGACGTTACCTCTATATTTGAGTGTTCAAATGGTTTCTAACACTTGTTGCACATCATAGTTTTCAAAATGGAAAAAAAATAATTAGTAACTTCTCCTTCAGCATGTTAAAAGTACTGTTGACTGTTGACTTTCCTAAAAGATCATCAGAATAACACATTGATCAATTAACTAGATTACCTTTTAGACAGAGTCCTAATACTGTCTCAGAAAGGGATGGTAACCAGAATATTTTTTATGGGGGTTTTGTGCCTGAGTTCAAGTAATTTAAAGTGGGTTATTTAAGGCAAAAAATTGTTTGGGATCAGGACAAATTTGTACCATAATATTAAGGAATTGTAGACACAAAGTAGTGATAGTCTTAAATTGAGTTGTAATTAAACTGTAGTTTGATAAGTTGTTTACTATTGTGAACAAACAGTTTGATCTCTGTTTGTAGGATTCTTCCCTCAAAAAACCCAGTAAAGTTATTTTATTCATTATCATCCTGGGCAACAATTTTGTAGGATTCTTCCCTCAAAAAACCCAGTAAAGTTATTTTATTCATTATCATCCTGGGCAACAATTTTCCAGAACAACTCTTTATTTATGTTCACATAAATGGATGTTTTTTCTCAGTCCTGTTAAATAAATATATATGGATATAGGTGGTTTCAGTTCTCTGTGCCCATTCTTTTTAGTCTTACAAATCTGTTTCAGGCATTTTATAATGTAGGGCTCTACTAGAAAAGAAAACTTCAAATATTCAAATGTAAAATGTATAGAGTAAAAGGGTATTAGTTAATAGTATTAATTAAGGAAACCATTAATTTACAATTAATACTCAGCTAAGTTCATTTTCAGGATACTAGTGAAAGAATGCTTCTTTTACACACATGCATGCACGCACATGTGCCTACAAACACACACACAGAGTAATGCCTCTTGTGAAAACACCTGTAGCCACAACTGTTAAATACTTTCTTTGTAAGAACTAGTAGAACTTTTGAATACAATGATAAAATAATTACATCTTAGCAATAATTTGGTAATAGTTCTAGTTTAAATTGGGAACAACTGCCAATATGGAAATACCTAGAAATTCAATCATTAGAGTTCCTGGCTGGCTTAGTCAGTAGAGCATGCAACTCTTGATCTCAACGTCATGAGTTCAAGCCCCATGTTGAGCATAGACTTACTTAATAAAACCCAAAAAAAACCCCCAAAAAACCCCAGAAATTCAGTTAGAAATTAGAAGCCTTTGGAGAAATATACAAGGTTTACTGCTGATAGAATTTTTGAACCACAAAACAGGAGAGTCTGGGTATATTATTTCAGAATTGAATTGGTGATAGAAATAGTTGTACTCAAACTGGATTTTATCATTTACCTTACTTTTTCTTCCTGTTATTGCAGCTATGTGGAGAGAGTGGTACGTGCAAACCACCATATAATCAAAAAAGAATTTCAAGGTGGCCCATCCACATACTTCAAGTTGCAGACAACAAAGTATTTTGTGTACACAGAGTCACTGGTTATCATTGGTATAAGTCAAGGTTATCAGTGATTTCTGCATTTTCTGTTACTGGAAGTGATCCAACTAGAACCTGTGGTCAGCAGCATTTGCAGATAAATCACAGAATGAAAGTATCAGTATGCCAACACAATTCAGGGATTATGATTTAAATGTGTTGTGATTACCCAGTATTATTCAATAAAAAGGAGAACTGGTTGTGCTCAATAAGGCTTTCCAAAAATAAGTGACAAAAGCTTACTGTTCTCTCTCCGCATTTCATACTTAAAATACCTTGCTCTACTTCCACATATGAAACTATTTTCATAAGTGGAAACAGTTACTAGTACATGAGGCTATGGATACCACCACTGAGATCTGAGATGCTGAAGTTTGTTTCTTTTTTCCCCTTGTTACCACCTGTGTAGCACAGCTCACTGTATGCTTTAAAAGAAAGCTGAGTTATTCAAAATATATGGAAACGAAGGGACTACATTTTATTTTATTTTATTTTATTTTATTTTATTTTGTTTTATTCTATTCATTCTATTCTATTCTATTCTATTCTATTCTATTCTATTCTATTCTATTCTATTTTAGTAAAAGCAGAGCCCAGTGTGGGGCTTAAACTTATGACCCTGAGATCAAGACCTGAGCTGAGACCAAGAGTTAGATGCTTAACTGAGCCACCCAGGAGCCCCTAAAGGACTGCATTTTAAATACAGTTTGGAAACTATTCTTTTATATAGAGTTGCACCATGGAAAACATTGAAAGTTGTGACTTCAACGTCTGAGGCTGGGCGTTAGTAGCAGTCAGCGTCAGGTGAATTAGAGAGAGTAGTAGACTGACCAGGGGTGGACAGCTGCTTCTACAGTGTATAAGGGGTCCTCTGGAGGCGGCAACATTCTTCTGAGTTTAAATGTATTTTTTTTTAAAGATTTTATTTATTTATTTGACAGAGATAGAGACAGCCAGCGAGAGAGGGAACACAAGCAGGGGGAGTGGGAGAGGAAGAAGCAGGCTCATAGCAGAGGAGCCTGACGTGGGGCTCGATCCCATAACGCTGGGATCACGCCCTGAGCCGAAGGCAGACGCTCAACCGCTATGCCACCCAGGCGCCCCTAAATGTATTTTTGATATCTAATATACAGAAGTTTGGAAATTCAGTAACTCCTTAATTATTATTATATGAAAGTAGAATTAAAGAAGAATTGTGTGTTTGCTTAGGAAGCAGAAATACAGGAGTGGACATTTTGATCAATTTTGGCTGCTTTCTCGAAGGCAATTTTTATTTACTTAGATGGTTCTCTCCATGTCTGTTGGATATGGTTAAAAGCATATTTATCTCTGAAAATGTGAGTAGTACTATTCCCAAATGGCTGAAACAAAATGGGTGAAGAAAAGTCTGTTGGGTAGGTGAAAAAGCTAATCCAGTTTTTCCTGTTCCTGTTGAACTTCAAGCAGAATGAGAGGACCAAGGCCAGCTTTTTCTCCTCGTATCTGGAGTTAATAATGTGAGGACAAATTTGAATTACTCTTTGTAATCAACTCATATGATTACTACCAACAGGAGAGGTAATCAATACTAGTAAGATGAGATCATCATCAGCGATGACTTCTGACCTCATCTACTTTATAAGGTCTTTGAGTAAAGCATGGCTCTTGGGGGACTGAAATGAAAAATAAAGAGAGAGTGAAAGAGAAGGAGAAGGTCACTGCCCTCAATTTCTTTCATTAATTTGCTTACCATACAAAGAAATAAGTTGAAACGACTGACAAACGTTATCTGTGAATGCTTTAGATTTTGTTCTTGTTGTTTTGGTTTGCCCCTTAGTGTCATGGCTTTATGTGACTACTAGTTGAATATCTGTGCATTAAAAGCTTTGGGTCATAGAATCTTAATTAAGATTATCAGGGTAATACTGTTGCTTACGATTTTATATTTGTTGAGGATTTAAAACAAAAATAAAAGAAAATAAACAGATTGCTCTGTTAATACCTGCTAAAAGTTAGACCAAAAATACTTATCAGAGAGATTTGAAATGTCTTCTTTTATAAAGATCCAGACTTATGGGAACTATTCATTTGAGAAAGGAATTGGTGAACAGTATGTTACAAACTGGATATCATGGTAGAAATGCGCACATAGTATCCAAATTTATTTGTAGGCCCTAAAATATATGAAGTAGCTTGATTAGAGTAATGCATCTAAATGCGTATAAAGGAACAATATTTTATGTTAGCAGGCGCTTTCATAGCACTAGCAATTATTAGGCCCTACTAAAATATTAAGCCTTAGTAAAAACTCAAGCCGAATGACCTGTTGAATTACATAGAAACACTAAATGATAAGCATGATAGATATAATTAAAGTTTAAAAACATCATTTATTTAAGCATCTACATTTTCCCATCTTCTCTCATTACTATCTGAAAAAAAGAATATTGCTCTTCTGCTGTGTTCATTTATTGCCATTAGACATCCATTCGAAATCGTTAGATATGTCAGCATAATTGAAAGTAAATTTGTCTTCTCTTTTTTCATGCTTCATGGATCCCCACACTCTTGTCCCATCATTGGTTGTTCATTTCCGCAGGCCTCAGATCCTGTTTTTCAGGAGATGGATGAAATGCTACTGAGACAATTTATTTTCTCAATTTCAGCTGTTGAGTCACTTTATAAAATTAAATACTCCTCATCACACAAGACCCTCCTATCATGTTAAAATGTTTGCTCATTATTTGAAGAATAACAAGAGAGTACCATTTTGCAGTGGTAATGATAACAATATGACTTTCACTTTTAAGTGATTATCAGGGAAACAGATCCTTATACGTACGGTTTGCCCCCGCTATCTAAAAGTAGAGCGTTCCTGTGAAAACTTTCATAAGCCAAATGTAATAAAGTGCAGAAGCAATTGCTATTAATTTAAATGGAAATTTTTTTGAGCATTTCCAGACCCCCCAAAATAACCTCTTAGGCTTTTCTGACACCTTAAGACACATCTTACTAATGGATGCACAAAATAAATGGAGATAAAAACCAGACGCTCACAGTCACAGGGCGAAACTCTGGTGGCTTGATGCTCAGGTGCTGAGTGTAGTTCCCAGGGAAGGACCTTGGCAGCGCCATTCTCACTGCTCAGAATGTGTGTTCACTCTATAATGTCTTGCTGCAAAACAAACAAAGTTGGTAAGACTTATCACTTATAGAGTGAATGCTATTCTTACTTTTGGCTTTTTTTTCTTTTTTTTTGTAAAAGCAAAAATCCCTTCAGATTTCTTTTGGTTAGTGAAAATAGGTATTCACGTAGGTCCTTTGTAAAGGTGAAGTGGAGTAACACAAACTTTCAAAAAGGAGGGATGTCTGTATCCTTAACTTTGCATCATGAATTTTAACATAATTGTTTTATGAAGGTGGAAAATGAAGCTCAAAAGGTCAAATAACACATACTATCTAAAGTTAAGATTCAGGGTTCAGAATTCAAACACAGATCCTTAGGGTTCTAAAAACGATGCAGTTTCTGCTCATTTAACACTGAGATAACCTAGCTTAAATTTGAGATTGGTGATGTGACACAGAGTAAAACATGGGCTACCTTTTCAGTTTCCCGGTATAGATGCTTTGATAAGCTGATTATTAGCATTCACAAAGCACATTTAGGAGATAAATTCCATTCATTCATGTATCCATCATTAGACAAATGGCAGTGTAGATGGAAGACCAGAAATAAAGTTTTTGTTCAACTCCACTAGGTCATCAGTGAAGTAGACAAAGAGAACACAATTTGAAATATTCGCTGTGGTTTGCTTTTCTTTCTGACTTGTGTTGGTGTCATTTGGCTTTTCAGGCAAATAAGATGTTACCATATTTTGGGGGATGGGGAGCATTGCAGGCATTCTTTGTTTACTGTCTCCTCTTAGGTGTTTCCCATTTTGTTAGCTTTGTTCTTTTTACAGTTGTCCTCCTAATTAGAGGTAATTTGTTGTTGGTAGTTATGGGTTTAAAAATAGTCTGTGACCTTTTTCTGCTGTGAATTGTATTTTTTCATTCTTTCAGCAATACTTTATTGAAGTTTTCCTTATCTCACACAAATGGATTAAAACTGACAATTGGATTAGGTAAGACAGCATATCATAAAGCATTTATATTTGGTACTCCTTGAAGACACCCGCAGATACATATAAACATGCACTTACAGATATACCCATGTACTCACAGGTAAACATACAAACTGCCGCTTTGGGTATGAATTTGTTCTAGTACTAGCTCTGGGACCCCCAGAGTTTTCTGGGCCTTGATACCATGCTCCCTAAATAAATTTGACTTCATTTATCAATGCATCTTCATTGTTTTATAAGCAATTTGAATATTTCTAAATTATCTTAAGTATTTTAAATATTAGAATCTCACAACATAAGAGATTTCTGTGTTTCTTAAAAATACTAATTTCACATTTGATATTTGAAATGGTAACACAGAATGCACAAGAGCGGTATCCTTATGTCAGGTACTCCAAAGTCTGGGCAGAACCAGGGGTACAGGCTCTGTGAGGCATAAACTTACAACATACTTCTTTGTGTTACTAACTTCCCAGATATATTAAGGGATTTTATCATGTGCAACAGGGACTTTATGTAAATATATTACTTTTCTTCCCTATTTCCTACCTGTATTGCTTCAAGGACATCAATAAACTTTTGATTAGTACCGTGGGCATTTCTAACTTTCTGTATTCAGGTTTCCTTCGATGAATTCTGTCGTGAGCTGGACTACACAGTTTTCCCTTACATTCTAACTATAATTCATTACACTCTTGTGATTTCTTTATAACACTTTTTCTTGATTTGGAGGAAACTCTTCAAAAGCAGGCCATCAATCACTGAACATGTGCATGAAGAAATGACCTTCATGTCTGTTTCTTGCTCTAAATAATTTCTCTCTCCTTGTACAAATTCTTCAAGGTAGTATAATTTTTTTCAGCTTGTTCCAAGTTTTTGCCATGATATTGTGATTGGGTATCATAAGATATTGTATGTGTGTGTGTGTGCGCATGTATTTATATTTATGTTATATAGGTATAAATATTTATAAAAGCCAAATCTGTTTACTCATTATTTAGCTTCTTGTTTTTAATTTTTTAAAGTTTTTTTAGGTAAGAAAACAGGATGAGGAACACAGCATGTAATAATTTTAAGATGTTTTTGTTTGTATATATTTCTCTTCTGAATGTTTTAATTCTTTTGACTATTTAATGATGTGATCCACCTAGTGACTTTTTAATTACTTTAAATAGTAATATTTTACAATGCTCCTATACAGGGTAAAAAGTGCACCATCAAGTAGTGTTGGACTTTATGAATGTTATTTTTTTTTAAGTTTTTCAATATGTGAGGAATAAATGTCTGAGTATAGGCCCATCACAGTTACTCAATATCTATGGATTAGTCAGGTTAAGCTAGATTATTCTGTAGTAACCAACAACCCCAAATCTTAGTAATTAAATACAACAAAATTTTAGCGCAGAAGGTCATATCTACCATAATTGTACTATAACCACAACTCTTACAGTCCACTGACCAGAAGTACACATATGGTCCCTCCTAGTTGTAAAGAAAAATGTAAAGAAAAATGTATTTCAGCTGTGTGTCTGCAGGATAGGAGGTAGCATCAGGGGAAGTCTTGATTGAAATGTAAACTTATTCTGTCATATTCATGCATTATTTCTCAAGAAGTTTAAGTAGAAATCCAAGTGTCTGACAAATTATTATACTGTTTTAATTTTAAACATTGAAGATGTTCACCGGAGTTCTTTAATATTTAAATTATTTGGCTATTCTATTATTTCTCTTATTCTCCTCATCTTTTATTGTTTGCTTGTTTGTTTTGTCTTAATTGATATTTGTAATCTTAATTGTAATAACTAACTGACCTTAATACTTATTTATGACATGTAGGCCTAAATTTTATATTTCAGAATTATATAGTATACTCTTCTCTAGACATTTTAGTATGAGGAAATGAGTAATTTCAAATCTCTTTTTTTTTAAAGTACTTTTTATTTTTTAAAAATATTTATTTGAGTGAGAGAGAGTGTGAGAGAGACATGAGTGGGTGGAGGGGCAGAAGGAAAGGGAGAATCAGGCTCCCTGCTCACACTCAGGGCTTGATTCCAGGTCCTTGGGATCATGACCTGAGCCAAAGGCAGCCACTTAACCACCTGAGCCACCCAGGTGCCCCAAATCTCTTTTTTGTTATTATTGAGAAAAATATTCGTAAATTACCAAAATTTTAAGAACCATCCATATCTTTTGTCATTTACAAAATGCGTTTCCTAGACCTTATCTATTTTTAAAAGAAACCGTGTGTTTTTCATTATTTCCTTAGGTTAATAAAAGGAATCTGTAATGAATCCTTTGGTATTTATATAGTTTTGTCTTATTATTATGTGCTGTATCAACACTTCGGTACAACGCTGCACAGCCATATCACGTTATATTCATTTATATAAACTACTAACCATTTTCTCAATTTCATCTAAAACACTTCTGTGTGGTTAACTTAAATCATTCAGGCAGTACTTTTTGAGTACCAATTATGCTCAAAGTACTATGATACCTGCTGTAAGTATTAGGCCAACTTGATGCATATAATATAGTTGAAGAGATAAGGCATTTATACATGCATTTGTTTTGGTGTTTTTAAGCTCAAGAGAGTTCATTTTCAGAATTGCATAGTAAGAGAGAATTATGTTCACAGGTATGGATAAATCTCTCTTATCTGTGCATGTATTTGGGGATATGCATAACTCTAAAAACACATCATTTAAAAGCATTTACATTTCATTTTGGAATATTTAATACAATTTGAAGCAGTGGAATAAATAATCATCTGATATATGTTTTGCTTGAATTGAAGCAGGAATTGTCTGCCCTGTCTGTTAAAACTTGTATTATGGACGAGAGCAAGGATGATCTTTGCATTCTGGAAGCTGAGAGAAGTTTGTTTAGGATTAAAAATTTAACATAAAATATCCTCCAAGTGAATAACCACACATGAACAAGTAGGAATTTTCCTAAATTTATAGTTTAATTGAAGAAAATAGAAATACTTTTCTGACTTAGATGATCAGGTAATTACCAATGTTGGTAGTACACTGGCTAAACACCAATTCATAGATTATATCTCCTGATTTGCTATTTGCCATTATGTGTGTGCTATTTATCAAAAGTCT
This sequence comes from Ailuropoda melanoleuca, assembly GCF_002007445.2. Taxonomy (NCBI): domain Eukaryota; kingdom Metazoa; phylum Chordata; class Mammalia; order Carnivora; family Ursidae; genus Ailuropoda; species Ailuropoda melanoleuca. The sequence continues at coordinate 100,658,443 of NC_048224.1, forward strand.
TGTTTTCCATCACCAAGCTCTTATATATAAGAAAGCTATAGCCTGCCCCATTTCTAAATCTAATCCTGCAAAGTAATATACTTTCCAAAGACTTAACTGTTTTACATATTTATGAATTTCTCCACAAGCCCCCTAAAGGTTTCATTTCTCAATTGTGTCAAAGACATCACAGTATAATGCTTGGATTATTTTCCCATCAAGTATTGTTCTACAGCTACATGGTGTTTTTTATTTGCCATTGTCTAGAACAAACTGAGGATGCAGCATTGACCCAGGCTGCTCAATGTGCAGGACTCACGCCTGCAAGCACTGGGACTCTATAAGACTTATCACTGTGAGTTTCTGTGTCATATCAGCAAGCTCATCTGCAGAAATACATTCTGACTGAGTGACCCTGAGGTAGACAATGCTTAATTCTCCATTTCAAAATCTTCCAGGAATGGAAAAATGATTCAGCTGGAAGGCATCTGCCCTGTCAGCACCCTATTATCCTAACATAGTGTTTACTCTGTTACAGGTTTCAGTTATCCTTACACAGTTTGATCATCATTTTTGAAGCTGGCCTGGTGTATAACTTAACACCAGTTCACAGTATGTTTATGATTGCTTTTAACATGATACCTATGGATTTACATGCATCTTTTTGCCTAGTTTCTCTAGTCTCTATTTTTGAGAAATACATGTAGAAAAGAAATAATTGAATTATACATTATTAAAAATTGAAAAGCCATTTGTTAAAATAATCTATAGTTATTTTAGTGGCTACTAATTACCAGTGTATTCAAATAATGGATCCACTGAAAAAGGAACATTTAGATAGACATTACACATGCATGCACTGATATCACACACATAGATATACCATACATATATATTTTCACACACCTAGTTGCTATCTACAGTGTGTTTGAGTGTGTTAGTATGTGTCTGCAAGATATGGAATTATAGCAAGAAATTATATTAAGAAATTTGATCTTGCTTACAAATAAAATAATCAGATTTACCAGTTATTTAGCATTCTGTATTCCCACATCTACTGATAAAATATTCTATGCAAACAAATTTCTAGTACAGTGGAAAACACTTCAAATAATTTTTTTATATTAGTTGGAAATGACAAGTAGTTTTTTAGAAAGTAACAAAATGGGTAGAGGTATATAAAAGCAAAAAACAAGTCTAATTTCCAGTAGTTTTAATAATAAGTTGGCTTTAAAATTTTGTTTTTCTCTATAAATCTAGGGAATATGGTTGATATAAAATAATATTAGCAAAACTGTCAGCATTAAGATAACATTTTCTTTTTTGTGGCCATAGTAAAAATTAATAATTTTAATATGTATATATTTGAGTTGAATCATTCAATTATTTCATCATTTGCTTAATCCATGAATAGATATTATTTGGGTCTTTATATCAGAAACTTTCTTTAACATATTATAGTGTGAAAGTTTAGATAAATAATATCAAAGTTGTAGATACAGTGATGTTAATTTGCTCTTTTGTTTGTCCTTTTTTGGCTGCATCTTTTTTCAACACCTTTTAGATATAAACTGATGATACTCTATTATACACTGTGCTAAGATGTTTTCAGGGTTCAGATGTAATAATGAACTTTGAAAGTCATCCTCCAGAAGCTTTATTTTTTTTACTAGATTATATACATACTTTATATTTGATGAATTTAAGATATCTTAATACAAACATATTTAAAATAAAATAATGTTAGCTGACTTCACGTTAGATTAAAAATTAGGCCACAGTTTATTTATTTGAAGGTACATACCTTTGAGCTGATATATACTTATGTTGCTGTTATGGATGAGTTTTCTTTATGGTTTTATTTGCAATTCATATGAACTGTGTTTTATGATCATATGTGTGGTCAGATGTTATTCTAATATCATTTATAATCATATTCGTATATATGTATGTGTACATACATGTGTGTATGTGTATTTAGTTTCTTAGGACTACTATAACAGCACAAACTTGGTTGCTTAAAACAACAGTTTTAGAGACTAGAAGTCTGAAATCAAGATGTTACGGGGGGATTTCCAGGGAAGATGGCGGTATAGAAGGATCCTAAGCTCACCTCTCCCATGGATACAACTATAATACTCACATCATTGTAAATAACCCAGAAAATGACCTGAAGACTCGCAGAACAGACTCTTCACAGCTAAATGTAGAGAAGAGGCCACATTGAAGAGGGTAGAAAGGCAGAGATGTGGTCAGGAGCTAAATGGATCCGTGCAACTGTCCTAAGGAGGGAGGGACAGTGTGGCCTGGAGAGGGGAGAGGACCAGACCCTTGCACCAAGCCCCCTAGGCATGGTGAACCCACATGAAAACCAAGGGACATAATTTTGTGAGTTCTTACAATAAACAGTGCTTATTAATACCTGGAACTTTAAAAATCAATGTGCTCAGCTCTGGGAGAGCCAGGAAGTCAGTAGGAAACTGAGTCCCTGCCTGTTAAGAGACAGCATAACATTCCTGTGGAGATACAGCATGGAAGCAGCAGTTTGAAAAATGCCTGGGGTATATGGGAGGGAAATTTGTTTACTAATCTCAGAGCTTCTCCTGGAGGACAGGGATCTTTGGGAGATTTCTCCAGGAAAAGAAGCTGGTAGGTGCCATTTTTCCTCTGCTGCCCCCAAGCCTGGATACAAGGACAATGGCAGGAACCAGCACAGAGCAGCACTCTCCACTTAGCTTCATAACAGCTTGTGCTACCCTCATGTGCTTCTGCAGATCCACTTGTGCCTTGGCAGGAGTTTTGAGTGTCTGCAGGTCCCCTCTCACAGTGGGCCAGTGTGGACCTTGCTAACGTTGTCTGCCTAGCCCCCACATTCTCCTGCATACCTCCCCCCTCCAATATACTTTTGGGAAGAGCCCATCTAAAGCAGTGCCACAAGCTTGACAGTGTGTAAACTGCCCCAGCAGGGGCCAGTACCACTCCAAAGTGACTCCTGCCTTGGAGAGAGGGGAAGCTAAGACCACACAGAAGTCCCACTACAGTGCCAGCAGTGGGCTGGGGGCAGACGTTAAGTCTGACTGCAGGCCCTGCCCACCAATGAAGCCTTCTTAGAGAACAACACAAGAAAAGTGCCCTGCAGTTTGGTGCAGCTGCATCTCTGGAAAACACCTGGTCTGACTAAACTCCAGCCCAAGGTAGCCCCCAGACTGGTGCACTAACAACTCAGGGACCAAATCGTGCCTACAACAGGCAAAGAGAGCCATTGTAGATGGCTGGGCTGATGGCAGAAGCAGATCAGCCACAAGGGTAGATGCATACAACACACATAGGCATATCCCTGAAGCTCCAGGTGAACAGAGGACACTGCACTGCAGGACACTACAAGCAATCTTCATAAGGCCACTGCTTGCAAGAGCAGGACACATGGTTCCATTCCCTAACACAGAGAAACAGACACAGAGTATTGAACAAAAAGAGGAAACAGAGGAATACGTTCTAAATGAACAAACAGGACAAAATCACAGCAAGATCTTAAAAAAAAAAAAAAAACAGAGATAAATAATACGTCTGACAGAAAATTTAAAGTAATGATCATAAATATATTTGCTGGACTAGAGAAGAGTGTAGGACCTCACTGACAACTTCAGCAAAGATACAGACAACATAAAAAAGAACCAATCACAGATGAAGAACTCAATAACTGAAATTAACAATACAGTAGATGAATCAGTAGTAGACTAGAGGAAGCAGAATGGATCAGTGACCTGGAGAACAGAATAATGGAAAGCAATCAAGCTGAACGAACAGCAGAGAGAAAAAAATGATAAAAAATGAAAATTGTCTTAGGGAACTCAGCAACAGCATCAAGTGTAATAACATTAGCATTATAGGGATCACAAAAGGAGAATAGAGAGGATAGGGGGCAGAAAATTTATCTGAAAATAAGCTGAAAGCTATGAATGTTAGGAAGGAAACAGAAATCCAGATCAAGGAGGAACAGAGAACCCTTAATAAAGTCAACCCAAGGATTTCCGTACTAAGAAACATAATAATTAAAATGGCAAAAAGTAGTGATAAAGACATAATTCTAAAAGCAGCAAGAGAAAAAAAAAATACATATAAGGGAAACCCTGTAAGACTGTCAGCTGATTTTTCAGCAGAAACTCTGCAGGCCAGAAGAAAGGCATGATATATTCAAAGTGCTGAAAAGAAAAAAAAAACCCTGCAGACCAGAGTACTCTATCCAGCAAGGCTATTGTTTAGACTAGAAGGAGAGATGAAGAGTTTTCCAGACAGTGCTTGGGTGGTGCAGTTGGCTAAGCATCCGACTCTTGGTTTCAGCTCAGGATGTGGAGTCTCCTTGAGATTCTCTCTCCTTCCTCTGTGCCCCTCCCCCATGCTTTCTCTCTCCCTCTCTCTTTTATAAATAAATAAACAAACAAACCTTTTTAAAAAAGACAAAAGTTAAAGGTATTCTTGACCAATGAACCAGCCCTATAAGAAATGTCAATGGGGACTTTTTGAGTGGAAAGGAAAGACTATATGTAGGAGTAAGGAAAATTAGGAAACGCTGTGAAGTTAAGTATATCTATAAAAAAAATCAGTGAAAGGATTTACAAAATAAAAGGTGTAAAATATGACACCGTATACCTAAAACATGGGAGGGAAGAATAAAAAATGGGTTCAAACCTAAGTGATGATCAAGTTAATATAGATTCCTATAGTCAGAAGATGTTATATACACACCTAATGGTAACCACAAATCAAAAACCAATAATAGATATGCAAAAAATAAAGAGGAATCCACTAAGGAAAACCAGTAAAATGTGAGAGAAGTGAGCAAGAGAAGAAAGGAACAGATAACTACAAAACAAACATAAAGCAAGTAACAAAATGGCAATAAGTATACCTATCAATAATTTCATTGTAAGTGGATTAACTTCTCCAATTGAAAGACATAGAGTGATGGAATTGATAAAAAAGTAAGGCCCATATATAGGTTATCTACAAGAGACTTATTTCAGACCTAGAGATACGTGCAGATTGAAAGTGAGGGGATGGAGAAACATTTATCATGCAAATGTAAGTGTTAAGAAAGTCAGGGTAGCAATACTTATATTGGACCAAATAGACTTTAAAACAAAGACTGTAACAAGAGACAAAGAAGGACACTACATATTTATAAAGGGAACAGTCCAACAAGGAGATACAACGATTATAAATATTTATGCACCCAACATGGGAGCAAAGAAATATACAAAGCAGCTAATAACAAATATAAAGGAAGTAATTGATAGTAATTCAGTAATAGTAGGGGACTTTAATACCCCACTTATATTGATGGATACATCATCCAAACAAAATCAGTAAGGAAACAGTGGCTTTGAATGACACCCTGGACCAGATGGATCTAACAGTTACATTCATGACATCCCATCCTAAAACAGAATACATATTCTTTTCAAGTGCAAATGGAACATTCTCCAAAATAGATCGCATACTGTGCCACAAATCAGGCCCCAACAAATTCAGAAATAGTGAAGTCATACCATGCAGCTTTTCTGAATACAATGCTATGAAAGTAGAAATCAACCACCAGAAAAAATCTGTAAAGAACACAAATACATGGAAATTAAATAGCATGCTACTAAACAATAAACAAGTCTACCAAAAAAACAAAGAAGAAATAAAAAAAATACACAGAAACAAGTGAAAATGAAAACTCAATGGTCCAAATATTTGGGATGTAGCCAAAGCTACTCTGAGAGGATGTTTATAGCAATACAGGACTACTTCATGAAACAAGAAAAATCTCAAACAATCTAAACTTACACCTCAAGTAGCTAGAAAAAGAAGAACAAACAAAACCCAAAACCAGTAGAAGGAAGAAAATAATCAAGGTGAGAGCAGAAATGAATGAAATAGACACTAAAAAACAATAGAACAGATTAATGAAACCATTAGCTGTTTCATTGAAAAGATCCACAACATTGATAAACCTCGAGACAGAGTCATCAGAGAAAGGGGGGGGGGACTCAAATGTCAGAGAAGAAAGGAGAAATAATAACTGACATCACAGAAGTGCATAGGATTATTTGAGTATATTATGAAAAATAATATATGACAACAAATTGGACAACCTAGAAAAAGTGAATAAATTCCTAGAAACATATAACCCCACCTCAAAACTGAATTAGGAAGAAATAGAAAATTTGAACAGACCAGTCACTAGCAATGAACTCCCAATAAAAGTCCAGGACCGGACAACTTCACTGGTGAATTCTACCAAACATTTAAAGAAGAGTTAATACCTGTTCTTCTGAAACTATTCCAAAAAATAGAAAAGGAAGGAAAATTTCCAAATTCATTCTATGAGGCCAGCATTACCCTGATACCAAAACAAGGTAAGGTTAAATAAAAAAGAGAACTATATACAGGCCATTATCTCTGATGCAACAATTCTCAAAAAAGTATTAGCAAACAAAATCCAACAGTATATTAAAAGAATCATTCACTACATTCAAGTGGGATTTATTCCTGAGGTGTAAAGTGGTTCGATATTTACAAATCAATCAATATGATGCATCACATCAGTAAAAGAAAGGATAAAAACTGTACGATCATTTCAATAGCTGCAGAAAAAGCAGATAAAGTGCAACATCCATTCATAATAAAAACCCTCACAAAGTCAGTTTAGAGGGAACATATCTCAACATAATAAAGGCCTTATATGAAAAACTCACAGCCACCATCATACTCAGTGGTGAAAAACTAAGCTTCCCTAAGGTCAGGAAACAAGACAAAGATGTCCACTCCTCACTACTTTTATTCAACATAGTACTGGAAGTCCTAGGCATCCAGAATAAAAGGCATCCAAATTTTCAAGGAAGAAGTAAAACTCTCTTTGTAGATGATATGATACTGTATATTGAAAACCCTAACGACTCCATCAAAAAACTACTAGAACTAATAAATGAATTAGGTAAAATCTCTTTCAGGATACAAAATCAATGTACAGAAATCTCTTGCATTCCTGTACACTAATAATGAAGTAGCAGAAAGAGAGATTAAGGAAACAATCCCATTTATAGTTACATCAAATGTAATAAGATACCTGGGAATAAACCTAACTGAGGATGTGAAAGACCTGTACTCTGAAAATTATAAAACATTGATGAAAGAAATTGAAGATGGCAGGAACAAATGGATAGATACTTCATGCTCATAGATTGGAATAACCAATATTGTTTAAGTGTCCATACTGCCCAAAGCAATCTACAGATTTAATGCAATCTATATTAAGATACCAACAGCATTTTTCACAGAACTAGAATAAATAATCCTAAAATTTGTATGGAATTACAAAAGACCCAGAATAGCTAAAGCAGTTTTCAAAAAAATAACATAACAAGAGGTATTACAGTCACAGACTTCAAGATACATTACAAAGCTGTACTAATCAAAATAGTATGGTACTGGCACAAAAATAGACATGTAAATTCATGGAACAGAACAGAGAGCTTAGAAATAAACACACTGTTATATGGTCAATCAATCTTCGACAAAGGAGGCAAGAATATGCAATGGAAAAAAGACAGTCTCTTCAATAGATGGTGCTGGAAAACTGGACAGCTACGTGCAAGAGTGAAACTGGATCACTTTCTTACACCAGACACAAAATAAAATCTAAATGGATTAAAGACTTAAATGTGAGACTGAAACCATAAAAACCCTTGAAGAGAGTACTTTTTAAAATTTTTACATCTTTATTCAGTTATAATTATTATGTATAAAATTTGCCTTTTTATAATGTATATTTCAATGATTTTAGTATATTCAAAGAATTGTGAAACCATCACTGCAGTCTAAGTTTAGAACATTTTGATCACCCAAAAAGAAACTCATGTTCGTTAACAGTAATTTTCCTTCCCCCTCTTTCCCTATGTTCTAGTCCTAGGCAGTCATTCATCAAATGTCTGCCTGTGTATATTTCTTTGTTATTGACATTTCCTATAATGTATTTTCATAATATGGAGTTTTTAGTGATTGGCTCATGTTACTGTTTTTTGGGTTCATCCATGTTGTAGCCTATATCAGCACATTATTCTTTTTAGTGCCAAATTGTATGCTATTGCATGGACACATACCACATGGTGTTTATCCATCCTTTAACTAATGGACATTTGGATTGTTTCCAACCTTTAGCTATTTTGAATGGTCTTTCTATGGACATACAAGTAAAAGTACTTTTGTGGGCATATATTTTCATTTGTCTTGGGTATAAAATTGGACTGTACTTGATGGGTCATATGTTAACTGTGTTTAACATTTAAGGAAATGTCAAGGCATTTAAAAAATGCTGTACTATATTATAGTCCAGCTAGTAGTGTATGAATGTTTTAATTACTGCACACCTTGCCAACACTTGTTATTGTCTTTTTTTTTATTCTAGCTATCCTTGCTGTTGTGAAGTGGTATCTCATATGGTTTTGATTTGAATATCTCCAATGACCTATGATGTTGAGCATCTTTTCTTATGCTACTTCTAGCATTAGAAAATATGCTAATTTCTTCTTTGGAGAAATAACTATTAAAGTTACTTTTAAAATAATTTAAACTCTATTTTTAATTGCATTTTACATCTTTTTATAAATATAATGAGAGTTCTGTATATAAAGTGAATAAAATTCCTGTATTGGATATATGATTTGTAAGTATTTTCTTTATTCTGTGGGTTATTTTTTTCAGTTTTTGGTAGTATCTTTGTAGGATGAACATTTTAATTTTTTTGTGTGTCACTACTTAAATTATGTACTTGTTTTCACATTTAACTTCTGGTTACCAGGTAGGATTTCCAGAAAAAATAATGGAATTTCAGATAAACAGCAGTTCTTTTTCTGTATAAATATGTCCCCAATATTGCATAGCATACACTTAACACTAAATAAATATTTATTTTTATTTGAAATTCCAGTTTAACTGGGCATCCTTATACTATGTCTTTATTTGCAAGATATAGCCACCTATTACTAGGGAACATTCAATAGAGTGAATAATTCTTTAAAATGCTAAAAACACTGAGATCAGTAGGCCTAGATTCTGAGTTCAGTTTTGTAAATGACCCTGTAAGTCATTTAGCTTCACTTTGCCGCATTTACATGTACGGCAAATGAGTAAGATAATGCCTGACCTCACTTTCTTCCCAGGAATGTTGTTAGAATGGATGAGGCAATGTACACATAAGCACAGAGTATCTTGGAAGACAAATACTCTGTAAAAACTATGGTGTCATCATCATTATTATTATATTATAGAGAAAATTTCTGAAAAGTCAGCTGGCTGAATGTATTATAGTAATCTTTTACAAAAGAGAAAATAAAAAAAAATTATAATATAGATTTAATGACTGTCTTCTATTTTACTCAGCACAGCATTAGAATATAGATGTACTAGCTTTGGATTACAAAAGTGTATTGTTTTCTGTTTCATGTTACCTTTTATGCCATCTTAATCAGTACGTAACAGTATGTATGCAATTGTACTTAACACTTTCCTTACATTTCTAAAAATCACTGAAGCATAGTCAGAGGTGCTACATTTTTTAGATTATATCTTGTTTATTTGTGTGTATGTATATGCATATGTATATTGGGAATGTTTTTTGTGCATTAATAATACGGAATATGCTATATCTAATCCCACGAGGCTATAGTGGCCTATATATTTAATAAAACTATCATTATGATAGTTTATATTTAAATCCTGATTACTTCTTATAATGAAAATATCACATACAACTCTTGAGTTTATATTATACACAGTAAATACTGGAATGAACAATCATTTTGGCTAGCTCTATAACCATGGGCAAGTCACCTTCTCAGGCACTCTTTATGTGAAATATTATGGGATTGTGCAAATCAGTTCTTGAACTGTGTCTGCATGCTAATATCTTCGAAATATGCAAAGTGTTTAAGACAGGAAGTGAAGAAAAAGAGACTAAATTCTAGGACCAAGAGATAGCATGTATATGGAAATATATTCTATGTACACACATACATTTATACAGGTACATATATATATACACCCACATATATATGTATATATATATTTCAAGATAAAAATCTTACAATTAGAGCAGTTCCCACAGTAATTAAAACTGATGCCGCTATTTTAAAAATGTTTTTGTTTTTCATTTAAGTTTTTAGGTAATTCCTACAAAGTACTAACTTTTGCATGTAATTCATAAAGTAAAGCACATAATGAAATAAGGCTAGAAACAGGTGATGTTCAGAAAAATAAGTCAAATGTGAGTAGTTTTCTCATAGCATATATTTAATTAAAAATATCCTGTATCTGGATGTTAATTTGTTGTTAAAATTTTTTGATAATTTTACTATCTTCTAATATTTTCCTTAAAAATTGAACTTAGATTAAATTTATTTTAATGAGGATCACTTGTTAATTTTTGTATTTTTTATATATTTGAATTTGGAATCTCTTTGCTTAGGAATGTTATAATTAATAACATTTTTGGCTTTGATCATGGAGAAGTCTTTAATTTATTTCTCTGAGCCCTTGAGAAACAGGCATTTTATTTTTGCTTTCATCCACAAAGGCATTTAATATTTTGAAGCTGATGTGTCATATTTGGCTGCCCTTGTCATACGACATCAATCATATTCCTTTCAGTGAGACATAATCTGATTTTAGTTGATGAACATAACTTGATTTGAGATGCTAGAATCCCATCTTATATAACAGGTGAAAGAAAATAAAAGTAAAGGTGAAATTCTTAAGATTAAAAACAAATTAAAATCCTTTGTCATGGAGCAATTAGAATGTACAATAGAAAATATATGTTTTTGTTCTTGTAGCCTCAGTTTTGTTTGTATGTGAGCGTGTAAGTTCAAAAGAGGCAAACGCGTGATTAAACATTGAGTATTGTGAATCATTTTGGATCAGATGAAATTATGACTGTAGTTATGCATAAAATTGCAGCTGAATCAGATGCAGTTATAGCCATAGTAATGCATAAAAGCTTTGACATATACAAAACTAATTTTTTTAGTAAAGGAATTTTAATTGTTGATGAATATGTTAAATACATCTAAACAGTGTTTGTCTCTACCAGTGAATGCTTCAGTAAGTTAGGTTGCATTTTGTATCCCTTTAATTTTTCTGCAGATTCTAAATTCTCTCCATCCATTGGGAGATATTCAGATAGATTCTTCAACATGTCAGACACTTTATTCAAGAATCTTTGCTCCCTAACAATCAGACCCTACCATTTTTGCTGCTGCAACTACCTCTTCTTCTGCCCCTCACTTTTTGACACCTTAATTTTATTATTAAATAAACTATTCCTGTAACAAACACACAATAAATTTATAATACCCATCAATTATATATGAGGATAATTGATATTATTACTGAATTCGAATAAGGAAAAAAACAAAACAAAACAAATGAAATATTGTGTGGACTTTAATTATTATATAAATATTTTACTTTTTAATTAGTCTGCATGGAAAATAAGAAATCACTGCTTTTATGGAATATCCTGCTTATAAATTTTGAATACTTTAATTTTTTAACTTATTTTGGGACTAAAGTTAGAAGTAACTGTATCTCATTCTCTTCCTCATTGTGGCCAATGACAGCTAACTTAGTAAAATGATAGGTAAATTGAGAAATAAATAAAATTCGTAGTAAATAGTTCGTTATCTTAAGAGCAATGATGAATCATAATTGTTGTCAAGTTTCAAATTACAATGTTCTGCAGCAATTTAGTGTTTAATGAATGGCAGCAATGACAAACACGATGGTCATAGTCCATATTTTAATTATTATTTCTTTTTATAATAATAGACATTAGCATATTGAAACATTTTTTTTAAAAAATTGTGGACTTTATATCTTAGAGCAGTTTAAAGTATACCAAAATATTGAACAGAGAGTGAAGATTTCCCATATATTCTGTTTCTGAATCCAGAGTTTCCTCTATTACTAACATCTTCCTTTGATGTGGTATTTCTGCTACATTTAATGAACTGATGTGAATATATTATTATTAACTGAAGTATAGGTTATGTTACGGTTCATTCTTTGTGTTGTACAGTTACATGATTTTGCCAATGCATAAGGTCATGTATGCTCCTTTCCAGTATCATCCAGAATAGGTGCACTGTTGTAAAGGTCCCTGTGTTCCACTGTGCATCCTTTCATTTGCCACCCAGCCTCTAACAACCACTGATATCTTTACTTGCTCTCTAGTTTTGTCTTTTTCAGAATGTCATATAATAGAAATTATATAGTATATAGCCTTTTCAGACTGGCTTTTTTCACTCTGCGATATGTATTTAAGGTTCTTCCATGTATTTTCATGACTGGATAGCTCATTGTTTTTTGTAGCTGAATAATATTCCATTATATGAATGTACCACACTTTGTCCATCACCTAAATTGAAGGACATGCTGACAGTTTCCCAGATTTTGATAATTACGGAAAAGGGTGTTGTAAATATGTGTGTGCATGATTTTGTGTGGATGTGTTTTCAGATACACAGGAAACTGATTTCTGGAGTAGGTGGTAAAATTATATTTAGGTGTATTTAAGAAACTGTCTTCCGGGGCACCTGGGTGGCTCAGTTTTTTCAGCATCTGCCTCCGGCTCAGATCATGATTCCGGGGTCTTGGGATCGAGTTCTGCATCGGGCTCCTTGCTCTTAGCCTTCTAATAGTTTCCTAGTAGTCTCTCACTGTTGTTTTGTTTTACAATTCCCTGAAGAATTGTGGTGGTGAGCATCTTTCCCTATTCTTATTTTCTATCTTCATATTTTCCTTCGTGAGGTGTCCACTCAGATTTTTTGCTACTTTTTAATTGGGTTCTTTGTTTCCTTATGGGGGAACTTCAACAATTCTTTGTACATTTTTGTCTTTCATAAATAGTTTTCTTCCAGTTGTGGCTTATCTTTTAATTCTCTTAACTGTGTCTTTCACAGAGCAGAAAATTTTCATTTTAATGAAGCCTAGCTTTGCAGTTTTTCCTTTCATGGATTGTGCTTTTGTGTTATATCAAAAAATTCATTGTCAAAAGGTCACATAGATTTTTTTCCATTATGTTCTCCACATGTTATCATTTAGAAGTTTTATAGTTTTTCTGGGGCGCCTGGGTGGCACAGCGGTTAAGCGTCTGCCTTCGGCTCAGGGCGTGATCCCGGCGTTATGGGATCGAGCCCCACATCGGGCTCCTCCGCTATGAGCCTGCTTCTTCATCTCCCACTCCCCCCTGCTTGTGTTCCCTCTCTCGCTGGCTGTCTCTATCTCTGTCGAATAAATAAATAAAATCTTTAAAAAAAAAAAAGGAGTTTTATAGTTTTCCACTTACATTTAAGTCGATGATCTATTTTGAGTTAATTTTTATGAAAGACATATGGTTTGTGGCTACATTAATTTTTATTAAGGATTTTATTTCTTTATTTGAGAGTGAGCAAGCGGGTAAAGAGCATGAGCTGGAGCGGCAGGCGGGGGGGCAGAGGGAGAAGGATAAGCAGACTTGCCAATGAGTAGGGAGCACAAGGTGGGATTCGATCCCAGGATGTTGGGAACATGACCTAAGCTGAAGGCAGATGCTTAACTGACTGTGCCATCCAGGTGCCTGTGCATTAATATTTTTAAAGGCAGATATTGAGTTGTTTCAGGACCATTTGTGGAAAGGACTATACTTTCTCAATTGGATTTCTTTTGCTCTTATTTTTGTCAAATCTTTTGAATTTTCTATATAAATAATAATGTCCTATGCAAACAGAGGCAGTTTTATTTCTTTCTTCCCAATATTTACTTCCTTTTCTTGTATATTTTCATTAGCTAGGACTCTCATTATAATGTGGAGGAGTGGTGAGAGGGAGCATCTTCGCCTGGTTCCTGATCTCAGTGAAAAAGCTTCTAGTTTCTCACCCTAAGTATGATACTAGCTGTAGGATTTTGGAGATGTCCAGGTCGATGAAATTCACCTCTATTTTTAGCTTTTTGGACTTTTTATCCTGAATGGATGTTAGATTTTGTGAAATGCCTTTTCTTTTACTTCTTTTTTCTTTTTTTTGGTCAAGTGCTTTTTCTGCACTTCTATGATCATATGATGTTTCCTCTTTAGCCAGTTAATGTGATGAATTACATTAATTGATTTTTAAAAATATCAACCTGCCTTGCATACCTGGAATGCATCTTACTTGATCATGGTGTATAATTTTTTAGCTCATTGGTGGATTTGATTCAGTAGTATTGTGTTGAGGATTTTTGTATCTATGTTCACGAGAGTTATTGTAGTTCCCCCCCCCCTTTTTTTTTAAATTTATTGTCTGGCTTTGGTATACGTGCAGTAGTGGCCTCATAGAATGAATTAGGAAATGTTCCCCCTGCTTCTATTTCCCAAATCAGATTTTTTTTTTTTAAATGGTAAACTTTGTGGTAGAATTCGTTCCTTAACTTTTTGGTGGAGTTCACCAATAAGAACATTTGGGCTCATACCTTCTTATTTTGGAATATTACGGTTCAATTTTTAAAATAGATATTGGCCTATTTGTATTCATTAACCTTTTATTAATATTCGATTGATTATTTCTTTCAAAGAATTGGTATATTTCATCTGTTCTTGAATTTGTGGACCTAGAGTTGTTCATAGTATTTTTTTGTTAACCATTAATGTCCATGGTATCACTAGTGATGGTCCCTCTCATTTCTGTTACCAGTGATTTGTATCTTTTTTTTTTTAAGATTCTATTTATTTATTTGTCAGAGAGAGAGAGCACATGGAGGGGGGTGAGAAGCAGATTCCCTGCTGAGCAGGGAGCCTGATGTAGGACTTGATCCCAGAACCCTGGGATCATGACCTGAGCTGAAGGCAGACCCTTAACAGACATAGCCACCCAGGCGTCCCAGTGATTTGTATCTTATCTGCTTTTTCTTGGTTAAGTTCTCCAGGGGGCTATCAATTTTATTGATCTTTTCAAAGAACTCACCTTTTGTCTCATTTGTTTTCTTCATTGTGTACCTGTTTTCAATTTCATTGATTTGTGCTCTTGGATTTTGTTTCTGTTCTTATGCTTACATTGAATTTAATTTGCTCTTCTTTTTTTCTGGTTCTCAGAGTAGAAGCTTAGCTTATTAACTTTAAATCTCTTTTTTTTTCTTTTCTAATAGGCAATCTGATGCTGTAGGTTTACTTCTAAGCATTGCCTTTACTGTAGTCCACAAATTTTGATAGGTTGTGTTTTTGTTTTCACTTTTTTCAAAATATTTGAAAACTTTTTGAGACTTTTGGACCCAAGTGTAATTTGGAAGAGAAAGTTTCATTCCCAAGTATTTGGGGGGAATTTCTAGCTATCTTTCTGTTATTTACTGTCTTCTGAAAGCATACATTGTGTAATGTTTATTTTTTTAAATTTGACTAAATGTGTTTTACGACCAAGAAAGAATTTGATACACCTGATAAAGACTGTAAAGCCTGGGGGCGCCTGGGTGGCGCAGTTGTTAAGTGTCTGCCTTAGGCTCAGGGCGTGATCTCGGCATTATGGGATCGAGCCCCACATCAGGCTCCTCCGCTGGAAGACTGCTTCTTCCTCTCCTACTCCCCCTGCGTGTGTTCCCTATCTGGCTGGCTGTCTCTCTGTCAAATAAATAAATAAAATCTTAAAAAAAAAGACTGTAAAGTCTTGATCTCAGGAATGGAAAGGGAAGGTAGAAAATGTCTCAGGGGAGGAAAAGCAAGATTCCCATTTTCCTGAGGGAGCAGAAGAGAAGGCTGTGTTCACTTCATTTTGTTTGGATAATGGTAAAGGCACATGGGCCTGAGCTTTTTATTACTAGGAAATAGTTACTGATACTGAGTAGATCAGTCATATTGCTTTGAAAGAAGTTGATCTCTAGAGATGGCGATTCAGCTGTTCCAGAGAAACCAGAATTTGTATATGGTTTACAGAAATATGTGAGGCTTAGGGTTGGGTAAAGATGTTAAAGAAATAATGTATGCATACATTTATGTGTACAAATGCATTCATATGTATATTTATATACATATAGATGTGTACATTTTAAATGAATTTTATAATTCACCTAATTTATCCTAATTTTTTCCCCTTAACATCAATCTCAAATATAAAAAGAGAAATGGTAAAGTGCAAGGCAAAAATTGATTTCAGTCAGCAAGGCAAATTTAATACATGTCCAAAACTATTCTGGTAATTGTAGTTCTTAAAAGATTTTGCGGAAGTAATGGGATGATGGGTGACTGTCCTGCCCGTGGTTGTTTGGTTTGAATCTATTTCTCCTTTGTTCAGAGCCCCCTTTACATCTCAGCCTGACAGAAAATTTCTTTTTTTTTCACAAATATAAATATTTATGCAAATATTTATGTCACTAATTCCCTCTCCATGTGATAGCATTTTATAATACTAAGTAGAATATTTTAATAGTCCAAATTGAAATGTATGCATGTTTCTCATAGTACCAATATTTGAAGCTGTACTGAAGAATTAGATGGTTTTTTGACCTAGGGAGCTCAGGATGTCACACCTTTCAATTCAGTGTTCACTCATAGAGGCAAGGCAAATAAATTGATGTTACCTGAAAGGAAGCCATTTTTTTTCTTGCTTCCATCTATCATGAGGAAAGTATTGGTGTAATCAGTAATTTCAGCTTGCTCAGAACTGAGAAGTCATGCTGGACAAGGTACTTAGAAAATTAAAACTGGGAAAATCCCAAGCAGACTGGGCTGAGTTTGTCAACTGATCTCAGAGCATCCAAATTCATAAAGGGAGGAAAATACTAAATTATAAAAACTGGATTTGTATACCTCTAATTATTTTAATTTTCATTTTATTGCTGCAGAGGCTATATTGAATTCTCAAGATCTGGAAGTTTGAAATAAATAAAATTACAGTACCCATTAAAAATAGTGGGAGGATTGTCACATGGGTTCAAAACACCAGATTCGTGTGTGTGTGTGGGAGGGCTTATCACTTGGGGGTCATGCAGTTTTCATTTCAGTTAATTTTTGATAAAAGCAAACAATGTGCCACAAATTCAGCAAATCAGCAAAGGGTTATAGATTATTTCTATAACTTCAAAGCTCCATTATATTTAATACAATCCTTTGAGAAGAAAACAAAGTTTATTTCCTCACATCAGTTTCAAATACAGAGAAATAAAACAGCATAGGGTTAATGATGGAGAGTTCGTCTTTTTTTTTTTTTGAAGGAAACATTCTAATTATACACTGAGACTTTTATCCTCCCTGACTTTCAGAATAATTTGCTCATTTAGCAAGAATTAATTGAGTACTTACTGTGTGCCAGCCACTGTTTAGAGATATGAAAGTAAACTTGTTAGTGACAACTTTGCCATCAATGAGCTTATATTCTAGTAATATCTGTGGCAGAAAGTAAATAGTTAAATACATGGTATAATATCAAATAACTATAGTAAGACAGATTTGTATTATTGGATAAAGGATTATTTTAGATGTGGTTGTCAGGTTATATCTGTCTGGAGAGATGACATTGAACAGAAATCTGAATAAAGTTGGAGAGTGTCATGCAAAATATCTTCTTAAAGAGTGTTTCAGTCACAATAAATAGGCTTTATAAATGTGTTCAAATTCTTGTCTGGCTTTTTGGAGGAATATATAAAAGGCCCATATGATTGGACACTATTATGTAATTTTTCCAGAAGTTGCCAGATGCCCTGAATAGGTTAAAATCTGGCTTTTGCCAGTGGTTCCCAGATGTGGATGCAAAACAGAATAACCTGGGATCTTTAAAAACACTGAAGTCTGGATTCTACCAGTGAACATTCTGACTTAGTATGGTGTGCAACCTAGGCTTCTGAGTTTTTTAAAGTTTACTAACTGATTCTAATGGGCAGCAAGGTTTGGCAACTTGGCTGTGCTTTCAGTTATTTCTGATACTTGGGCAGCCTTAATATCAAATTACATGACCATGATAGAAAATAAGCTTCACTGTCTGGCTTTGATTTTTCCTAGATTGTATCTGCCACTATATCTTTTACTCTGTTCATCACATTCCCCCAGACATTTTCCTTCCAAGCTTCTTCTCAGAGCTAGGCGCTGTATGCCTGGAATTTCCTTTCCTTTTTGCCCACTGTCTTTCTTTGAGTCGCTCGCAGTTCAAGTGTAAGTTCCTCGTAGAGTCTTCCACTTCTACCAGGCTAGTGTGCCCATTATTTCAGTTTCTGTGTACAATTTGTTTACCCTTGTTGTTCCGGCATAATTCTCAGAACGACTCCCATTTTACTCACAAAGGAACCTCAGCTTGCCCAAAAATTTATAAGGTAACCTTTTAATCTGTGTTACTACAGTTTTCATAATGTTTGTAGTTTGTTATAATACATCATAATTTTAATTAACTTTACATTACATCCTTTTAATTTTATAGTGCAGCCTTTGCTATTTTGTGAACCACATTAGATTTTGTTTTGTAACCCCCTACAACAAGCACATTGCCCAACACACAATAGATATTTACATAAATTGTTAAATTGATTTAATGAATGTATAGAAGTTAATGTGTGTGAGAAAGGTTAAAATATTTTTATAAAACAGCCACAAATATTTGTATTTTTAATTTTAAAACTATCTTAATTGTTGCACTTAAGGCCAGTCTTCCATCAGCTGTCTAGAATATTGTGGATTGAATTTACACAAATCCAGTTAAGGTCACTTCTGCAATACAGTGACAATGATTTTACCAATATAGTCTGAAACAAATTGAGGTCAGTGTACATTTTCTCATAGCCTTGCTCTTAACTTTCTTCCATGAACTGCAGAAGGTTTCAATTTACTGAAGCACCGAGGTAGGTAAGATCCAATCAAAGTAAAAGGAAAATCAATAAATGCTAACCTCAAAGGGCTAAATAGTAGTGACATCAGTCACGAAGAAAAGTTGTTTGCAGGTTTGAGACTCTATTGTTCTGTAATGGTAAGAGAATAAAACTGCAACTATGGACACTTGTAAGTTTTGTTTACCCTATATTTTGTTTAATATTTTTAACATGCAGACAAAGAAATAACAAGGTGAATTGCATTATTTTGGTAGTGCTTAACAGAGGAGAGAAAAGCTGATCTCACCATAACATGAAAATATTTTGTCATTGTAGCACGTTTTTGATAATAGATTCTAAAAATAATCAAATGCTCAAGAAATAATTTGGGAGAAACACGAATTTCTTTCCTACAAACTAAAAAATGAAATAGTTATTTTTACTATTACCTTGGCCCTGATATTTCATTAAAACAATCGGGATTTCAATCTAGAAAGTAGTTTAATACTAAGACCAGTAAATTTTGTCTTCTGAAATTGACATGTAGGTAGAAGGAATACAAACTCTATTGCTTGGTATGTAGTCAGGGCCCATTATTCGATGCCAGGTGGTTGGGGGAGAACAACGCATAGCCAGTCAGATTTCTGTGGCTGCAGCTAGCACTACAGTGATGATGGATTTTTTGTTGTTGTTTTGTTTCATTTTTTTTTGTTGTTGTTGTTGTTGTTCAACTGAAATCAAAGGAGTTAACAAAACTAGAATGGCCAACTGTGCCAGGAAGAGAGACCTGCAAATCAAAATCTAATAGATCATCTGGGAAATCCAGATATTACTGAAATGACGGGACTGGAAGCAAATAGTGTAAAAACAGGCAACTGCAGTCCAGGAAAAAGTTAAAAACATGAGAAAACTTCAAGAGGGCAGAAGACGTGTGTCTCAAATCAGCTCTATTACCCTTTTTTAAAATGAAAGAGTAAACAGAATAGAAAAAAATAAGTGACTGACGGAAGAAAAAAAATGTTTTAAGTAAATGAGGACGGTTTCTGTAGCTCATCTTGGGGTACAGATCATTTGGTAGCATTGTGTCCTTGCTTTTCCATTACGTAGTTAGACTGTAAATATTTTTTGTAGGGTCATTTTTCCTTCTGGAAAACTAGTGCTCAGCATATCAAACTCATTGCATTTTGATCCATATCTCATATTCATTAACCTATCCCACTCACTTATATGCTCTTAGTTCTCCTGGAAATTTCTACTTATAAAGGGAAATGAGGTTTTATAGAAGCTTTTCTTAACGGAATGCTAAACTGGCATAAATTTGACTGCTTTACTTTTTATATGATTTATACTTACTACTCAGTATAGTCTTTAGGGGTCCTTTATGGTACTGATCTCTATGGAAATAATGCCTCAGTGTGCAAATCCACAAGGTCATAGGAGAATATAATTCTCAAACTCTTTTCAAATGCATTTAACTTCTTTTCTGGTTCAAACTCCCTGAGTTAAAGCAGTATTTCTACCCATGAAAGCCAAAACTTTGTCCCCATTTGTTTGAGTGACCCAAGCACATTATAGTTGTATAGATCACTGGTTATTATGGTGTGTATGTCATGTAAAGAAGACCTTCAGGCTGCCCACAATGAGTCTTGGTTCACTTGGTTTTCAAGTGTCCTGTCAGTTTTGGTTAAATATTGATAACTTTGCACAGCAGAATGCAGAATGTTCATTTTGTGGGTGGATAATAGGCAGCTGGTAGAGTGAAGCTTTTTATATCCCGTGGAAGTGCAGAAATCATATACTGTGTTGACATAACAAAACCCCATTATACAGAACCTTGTACAAAGAGTACAAATGATAATAATATCCTGTATGTAAAGTCGTGGTTTTAAATCAAACATCCTGGTCTCTAATAAATGCATGAATAAAATTATCCCCAAAGTAAATTTCTTAAGATGCCTCTGACACCTGAAGTGCATTCAATATACCTTAAAAAAACATAATATACTTTTTTTGGAGGAATTCTAGATAAATATATTATTTATCCTTATTACCTATGAGAGCCCATAAAAGGTAAGATTTAGTTTTTAATTTTTTTAAAAAAATAGTGCTATAGGTGCATATTCATAAGGTATTTTTATTTCTTCAAGCTTAAGATACTTTATTTTTTTTACTTTTTTCAAGTTTAAAATACTTCAAATTATTCTGCACCTCTTATAAAAATATATGCTATTTTGTTTAAAATTTAGCATTTTAAATCTTTTGGCAAATAGCTGATTAGTATTATCAGAGGAAATTACGTTTTATATAAGAGTAAGGAAAATATTTTTAAAAACAGTTGTACTGGAGAATTTAGAATAAAAGTAATTTTGTTGTCTTATTTCATTTCTCTAAAATGTCATTGAACAGAACTATATTTTTAAAAATACTCGGTTCTAGGCATTAATACACAATAGCAGTGAACAAGGATGACCTAAGCTTCACAGAAATATGTCAAGTTGGTGAACAAAACATAAAACACCTAAATATTTAATAGAGTTTGTAGTAAGCAGTGCATTGGTTCTTTTTGTATATGGTATCCTGTCCTCTAGGCCTTATCCTTTTGCAGCCACTGCTACGGTGTCTAGTTCCACACGGGCTTTAAACAGCAACCTGATTTGTGCAACCTGATTGTTTTGTAGCCACGACTTGCTTGTCTTTGCTTTCCTACTGTGATCTCAGGTACATGAACACACCTGCCAGTCATATACGCAGAACTCAAAAGTGAAGGGGACTTAAGGCATTGGGAACAATGTTGGGGTGACCAATAGGAGATATGAGCTGATAACTATTTCCCTTTTCTCCATCCCTGACTCTGTTCCACTCCTCTCCAGGATTACATTTGCAAATAGAGACTACATTTACATAAATTTTTACTCTAGGTGCTACTTTTGGGGGAAACCCAGGCTAAGATAATGAGCACCATAAATACTTTTAAATAGCAGACACTTAGAATGGGGTTGTGGAGCTAAATTACTCACCAGTCAAGTACCCATAATAATTCTTGTCAGAAGTGATGATTCCTGGCAAGAAGTAATATGGAAAAATTTTGCATGCTTTCACTTGTGGTTGATTGGGATGGGTACAGGTGAAAGGTGAAGTGTTGTCTTTTGCAGTGGCTGTGGTACTTCATCAATATGTATAAATAAGTATAAAAAGAATAAGTATAAATATTGAGGTATAGCCTGGCTGTTGCTAGCTGATTTGAAAGCCTTTAAAAAAGAAAATAACCACATGATGGCTTGATACTATGAAATGAATCATCATTCTAAAACAGCCAGTGTGATAAAGTAGTGCAGTAATTTGTTTAAGGCTCAGCTAAAAGCCAGCTTGAGGACAATACTTTGTGGAGTTTGGGAGCTGCCCTTCAGAATGGAGACTATTTATTGAATTGATGGCCAGTGTCTGATATTTTGACCAACACATGAAACCGAAGAAGCAGTAACATGAGAGGAAGCTCGTGAGTTGGTTAGAAGACTGATATCAGGATTCTATGATAAAGAGTATATATGTAATTTATTAAAATGCACACACATACAAATATAGATATACATTGCTATGTACACATATTTAATTTAGAAACAACGCATATGCATAGAAGGTGTATGCTCAGAGATTGGTAGAAAAAATAGAAACTTAGAATATGAAACCAATGAAATAAACTATTTCAAAAAGAATGGTTTAATAAGGTAAGTAATAAATTGTCTCAATCTATGGTCTCTTAGTAAATGAGTATAGTTTTGGTTCTTTAGGAAAAAGCCCATATGAAATAGACTAAAATATTAATTTGTTCATTCAACAAACATTTACTGAGGAACTGCTGTGTGCCTGGCACTGTTTTTAAGTTCCTGGGAAGCATTAGCAAGCAAAACCAAAGAAGAGCCTTTCTCTCTTTGTTAGGATAGATAAAAAATAAATGTATTGAATAAATTAGTCATTGAGTATGTTAGAAGGTGGTATGTGCAATGGGGAAAAATATTAATGGCCCTAGGTAAGCAGGACCAGGAGTGTTAGAGGGCAGGGTTGGTAGGCTACTATCTTAAAGAGGTGGCTGAGATAAGAATCATTAAGAAGGAGGTTTTGAGGAATGCCTGGGCAGCTCAATTGATTAAGTGTCTGCCTTTGGCTCAGGTCATGATCTCAGGGCCCTGGGATCCTCGGATCCTGGGATCAAGCCCCAGTTTGGGCTCCCTTCTCAGTGGGGAGTCTACTTCTCCCTCACCTTCTGCCCCTCCCCTCCTTCACTGCTCATGCTCTCTCTCTCTCTCATATAAATAAATAAAATCTTAAAAAAAAAGGAGTTATTTGAGAAGAGACTCATTGAAGGAGGAAAAAATGTCATTATATATACAACTAGAAGACAGTTCCAACTAGAGAGAAGTGCCAGCGGGAAATCCCCAAAATTGGAGAATGTTGTATGTTCTAGAAATACCAAGGAGGCCATGTAAAAGATAGGAAGAGTAAAAGATAACAAATAATGAATGGGAAAGATTTCTAATAGAGTAGATAGCATGCAAGAACAGATGAGCATATAAGCAGAAATAGAAATCCTAAGAAAGAATTAAAAAGAGAAGGGAATAAGTTCTGTAAGAGAAGTAAAGAAGGACTTTGATGTGCTTATTAATAGACTAGACATGGCTGAGAAAATAATCTCTGCATTTGAGGACATCTCAACAGGAACTTTGAAAACTGAAAAGCAAAGAGAACACAGACTATAAAAACAAACAAAAACCCTCCAGAACTATATCCAAAGACTGTAGGATAACTGCAAAAAGGTCTAACATATATGTAATGGGAATTCTATAAGAAGAAATAAAAAAAACCAAAAAAATATATGAAACTGTAATGACTGAGAATTTCTCCAAATTAATATCAGACACCAAACCACAGATCAGAAAACTGCTGCAAACAGTTGGGTAATGGCCAACAGATAAATAAACAAGACTATACTTAGGCATATCGTTTCAAACTATAGAAAATCAAAGATAAGAAAAACCTTGAAAGAAGCCAGAGGGAAAGAACACTTTATCTATAGAGGAACAAAAATAAGGATTACACCTGACTTCTTGGAAACCCATGCAAGAAGAGTTTGGAGTGAAATATGTAACATATTGAGAGAAAATATCACTGGCTAGAATTCTGTACCCTGCACATTTTTCTTCAAAAGTGGGGAGAAATAGACTTTCTCAGACTAACAAATAGTGTGTGCTTCTAAATAAGTGAAATGAAGACAGCAGTGATACACGGGATGGGAGGGAGGAATTAGGATTATTTGGTTATTATAAGATACTCATATTACCCAATGAGGTGGAATAGTATTACTTGAAAGTGGACTTTAATTACATGTAAATGTATTTTGCAAACTCTAGGTCACCACTAAAAAAGAAGTTTCAAAAAAAGTATAACTGATATGCTAAGAAAGAAGTGAGATTGAAATCATACAAAATGTTCAATTAATACCACAGGAAAAAGTAGAAGACAAAAATAGGAACAAGGGCAACAAATAGAAAATAGTAACAAATATGGTAGATATCAGTTCAGCTATATCAATAATCACTTTAAATGTCAGCGGTCTAAATGTGCCAATTAAAAGAGATTGTCGTACTGTATCAAAAAACTCTATCTACCTATCTTTCATATAGATATAGTCTCCAAGAAGCACACATTAAATATATATAAATATAATATATATAAATGTATATAAATAATTATAAATACTATATATAATATTTATATTATATATAATTATATAATATATAAATAATATATTTTATGTATATATATATGTTAATGGATGCAGAAAAATATTTCATCCTAACACCAAAAGAAAGCACAAGTAGTAAATAATTTCAGACAGAGAAGACTTCAAAACAGGGAAAATTATCAGGGAAAAAGAAGGGCATTACATAATGATAAAGAGGTCAGTTCTCCAAAAAGACATCATTTTGAGTGAGTATGTGCCTGTCAACAGAGCATCACACTGTGAGGCAAAAACAAATAGAACTGCAAGGAGAAATAGATGAATCCACTATCATAGTGGAAGACTTCAACACCCCTTTCTCAAAATGGGCCATTCCAGCTGGCAGAAAATTAGAAAAGACATATTTGAGTGCAATAGCACCATCAATCAACTGGGTATAATTAACATCTGTTGACTAATCTGACAATAGCAGAATGTACATTTCTTTCACACTTGAATGGAATATTAACCAAAAAAAAATAGATGATGTAATGGGCCTTAAAACATACCTTAACAAATTTGAAAGAATAAACATCATACAATGTCTGCTCTCAAGCCACAATGGAATTAAACTAGAATTCAGTAGCTGAACACTAACTAGAAAATCCCCAAATACGTGGAGATTAAACAACATATTTCTAATAACACAAAGGTCAAAACAGAAGTCTCCAGAGAAACTTAAAAACATTTTTAAATGGACCAAATGAAAACCACAGCCTTATCAAAATTTGTGAAATTCAGTGAAAGCACTGCTTAAAGGAAAATTTATAGTATTGAATATATATATCAGAAAAGAATATAGTTTCTGTTTCCACCATAGGAAACTAAAACAAAACAAAACAATATCAAACTCAAAATGGCAGAAGAAAATAAATAATAAAATTTGGAACAGAAAGCAATGAAATTGA
Source organism: Ailuropoda melanoleuca (assembly GCF_002007445.2). Taxonomy (NCBI): domain Eukaryota; kingdom Metazoa; phylum Chordata; class Mammalia; order Carnivora; family Ursidae; genus Ailuropoda; species Ailuropoda melanoleuca. The sequence goes on from NC_048224.1 coordinate 100,683,943, forward strand.
AAGGGGAAATAGAGAAAATCAATAAAACCTAAAGCTGATTCTTTGGAAGAATTGACAAAATTGACAAGCCTCTTGCCAGACTAAGAAAAAAAGAGAGGACACAAATTACTATATCAGAAATGAAAGCAGGGTTACAGAACCCATAGAAATTAAAAAGGAATAAATAGTATGAAAAACTATGCTAACAAATTTGATAATCTAGATGAACTGGGCCAGTTCCTTAAAAGAGTCTGCCAAAACTCACACAAGAAGAAGTGTACAATTTGAATAGTAATATATTTATTAAAGAAATTGAATCAGTCATTTAACTTTCCAACAGAAAGCCTCAGGCCCAGATGTGTTCACTGGTAAGTTCTATGAAACATCAAAGGATAAAAGTATATCAATTCTCTACAATTTCTTTCAGAGGAAAATATAGACAGAATACTTCCTCACTGATTCTATGAGGCCAGCACTACCATAACCATAACCAGAGAAAGGCATTACAGAAAAAGAACCCTGCAGACCAATATGTCTCATGAATATAGATGTAGAAATTCTCAACAAAATATTAGTAAATCATATCCCCAAAGAGAACAAGAATTATCCATTAGAGTCCAGTGTGATTTATCTCAGATACACAAAGATGGCTCAACACTCAAAAATCAATTACTGTAATTAACTATATCAACAGGCTAAAAAAAGTGAAATCATATGATTGTAACTATAGATGCAGAATAAGCATCTGACAAAATCCAACACTCAGTAATGATAAAAACTCCCAGCAAACTATGAATAGAAGGGAATTTTCTCAACTTGATTAAGAATATCTACAAAAAACTATAGGTCACATCATACTTAATGGTGAGAAACTAGAAACCTTCTCATTATGATCAGGTATAAGGCAAGTGTCCCTTCTCACCACTCTTTTTCAACATGATCTTAGAAGTTTTACTGATGAGATAAGGTGAGAAAAGGAAATAAAAGGTATGTTAATTGGAATGGAAGAAATAAAACTGTCTTTTTTCACAAATAATAAAATTGCCCATGTAGAAAATCCAAAGAATTAAAAAAAAAAAACAAACCTCCTAGCACTAATGAGTGATTATATCAAGGTTGTAGGATGCAAGGTTAATATGAAAAAGTCAATTTCTTTCCTATATACCAGAAATGAACAAATAAAATTTGAAATTAAAAATACATTACCATAAAATAGGAGTCTCCCAAATGAAACACTTATGTATACATCTATCGAAATCTGTGCAAAACCTATGAGCAAAACTACAAAACTGTGATGAATGAAACTAAAGAACCACCAAATAAATGAAGAGATATTCAATGTTCATGAATGGGAAGACAGTATTGTCAAGATGTCAGGTCTTCCCAACTTGATCTATAGATAAAGTGTAATCCCCATCAAAATCCCAGCAAATTATTTTGTAGATATTGACAAACTGATTCTGAAGTTTGTATGGAGAAGCAAAAGACCCAGAATAGCCAACACAATATGAGAGAGAAGGACATAGTTAGAGGACTGACACTATTTGACTTAAAGACTTACTGTAAAGCTGAAGTAATAAAGACAAAATAGTATTGGCAAACAGGAGCAGGATAGAGAGCACAGAGGAATTTCTGTGCAGTGTTCATTGTCTGCATTATATTGGTGAATACATGTCATTATACATTTGTCCAAATACAAAGAATGTACAATACCAAGAGTGAAACCCAATGTTAACTATGGACTCTTTGGAATGTGTTAATGGAGGTTCATCAGTGGTAATAAATGTATTACTCTGGTGGAGGATGTTGATAATAGGGGGAGTCTATTCATGTGGGGGCCAGGAAATATATAGGAACTCTCTATACCTTCCCCTCAATTTTGCTGTGAACCTAAAAATGTTTCCTAAAAAATTGCTTAAAGAATTAAGTCCATATAAAAAAATAGTAAAAATCATTTAGGACTTTTCAGGATATTGTCAAATCTTTGTGTTTTATTCTAAGATGAGGAACCAGTAGGGAGTTTAAGAAGAGGAGGGGCAAGTTATCATTTACATTTTATTTTATTTTTTAATTTTTTTAGATTTAATTTATTTATTTGTGAGAGAGAGAGAGCACAAGTGGTGGGGAGAGGCAGAGGGAGAAGCAGACTCCCCGCTGAGCAGGGAGCCAATGTGGGGCTCGATCCCAGGACCCTGAGATCATGACTTGAGCCAAAGGCAGACACTTAATTGACTGAACCACCCAGGCGCCCCTACGATTTACATTTTAGAAAGGAATGTTCTGGCTGCTATATGGTGAAAAGACTCCGGAGATGTAAGGGTAGAATTAGAAAACTAACTTACATTCCAGAGGTCAAATCTGACACACTGCCTATTTTTGTAAGGTTTTGAGTTAAGAATCTTTTTTTAAAAAAAGGTTTTATTTATTTTTTAGAGAGCATGAACAGGGGAAGGAGCAGCGGGCAACAGAGACGGAGGGTAAAGAATTGCACGCAGACTCTGCAGCTAAGTGGACAACATGGAGCTGGAGGCGGGCTAGATCCCATGACATAGAGATCAGGATCTGAGAGAAACGAAGAATCCAACACTCAACTGACTGAGCCACCCAGGCACCCCAAGCAACTTTTTTTTTTATGGATAACATTGAGGATCACATTATTTATTTATTTATTTATTTATTTATTTATTTTTAAAGATTTTATTTTTTATTTATGCGACAGAGATAGAGACAGTCAGCGAGAGAGGGAACACAAGCAGGGGGAGTGGGAGAGGAAGAAGCAGGCTCATAGCAGAAGAGCCTCATGTGGGACTCGATCGCATAATGCTGGGATCACGCCCTGAACCGAAGGCAGACGCTTAACGACTGAGCCACCCAGGCGCCCCATCCTTGGTTTTTGACTCAATGTTCCTCAATATATTTATAGTATAGTATAGTAAATATATTAGTAAATTAGTAAATACATTAGTAAAAATACTTATTTAAAATGTCTAAAGCATCTGGTTCTTTAGAGAAAACATTGGCCATCCTCTGAATTAGAAAGTTACCAAGATATAATGATGTTTCACACCTGATTGTTTACAGTAGAATTGACAAGAAGTGGCAGAAATCTAGATGCATTTTAAAGGCAGAGAATAGAATTTACTGATGGATTAGATACAGAGTTGAGACAAAGATGGGGGACAAGAATGGCATCAAGAGTTTTAGCCGATGGAGAAGAGAGTTGTCATCTCAAAATGTGAAGAACTGTAGTGAGGCAAGTTTACTGAAATAATTTCTTTTAAAAATGTCAGGGTTAAATGCTCTGTTAAATATACAAATGGGTGGCACCTGGGTGACTCAGTGGGTTAAGTGTCTGCCTTCAGCTTAGGTCATGGTCCTAGAGTCCCAGGATCGAATCCCGCATTGAGCTCCCTGCTCAGTGGGAGTCTGCTTCTCCCTCTGCCCTTCACCCCAGTTGTGCTCTCTCTCTCTCTCTCTCAAATAAATAAATACATACATAAATAAGATCTTTAAAAAATATATACAAATGGGAATTGTGAAAAGGAAGTTTTATATATGAGAGTTATATATCTGGTGTTGATGAGAGTGGTGCATGGAAAGTGAGGAGATGGAAGCAAAGAATATAAATGCCTCCTCTTTAGAGAATCCTGACTTTGAAGAGAAGGGAGTTGAGGCAGTTGATAAACAGGAATAAAAGTTTCAAAAATTTCATTTTTATTTTATTTTAAACATGGAAGAAATTAATTAATGTAAACTGTTGATAGAATGGGGCCAAAGACTTAGGGAGGTTCAAGTTAGAAGAGAGAGCAGGGATAAAGTTATCATTGATGTGCTTAGTAAGCATGACTCAAGGTCAGTAATAAACATACAACTCTATCTTCCCTCTGCCTCCTTTAAATGTATTCAGTGAGATAGTTTTTCTCTGGCCTTTGGTGAAAAATTAGACAAGTTTCATTGCTTCCAGTCATTCTTAAATAATGGAAATTCCTAAAGTCTTTTAAAATTTCAAACACAGTTTAAACTCAGTATTTAGAATTTCCAATAACAGGAAATAAAATTGTGAAGTTAATTTAATGCCATTTATTTTCCCCTCTCTCATGTAGAGTCCTTTGAAGAATAGTCTAGGAAGGAAGGCCAAATACGGGTAGAGGTTCTTATGTGAAATTTCCAAGACAACATCTTTCTCTGTGGACAAGGCCATGCTTATATATGACAGTTTCTGACATATGAGAGTTTCATTTGGTAATCACCATCCCAGGTTAGTGTTGGTGCCTCTCATTAAAGGAGAGCTTCCCTTTCATTCCTTAACTTTCTGTTGCTCTTTGCAGTCACTCATGTATGAGATTCTATTGTTTTTTCTATGTAGTCCTTTTCTGCTGCATGTAAATTGGCCTCAGATAAGGATAATTTACTATGAGTTCTACATCTGATTCAGAAAAACATGCGGAAAATTCTGGCGCCCATTCAGAGGGATGTACTATTATGTCCTAGATATAGTGGAGACCTACCTTTGCTATTCTTCCTAAGTGGTTAATCTACCTGACTTACTCCTTGTCTGTTTCTTCCCATTGAAGAATGCCATCATCTTTTCTTCTTTCCCTTTTTATAACAACCGCTCTCTCCCAGTAAATCTCTTCTCAGTCATTTTCCTGGATCTCCCCTTTGCCTGTACTTTGTATTCTTGATTTGGGGAAACTTGTTCTATAATTTCTGATTTTGAGTCTATCATCTTACATGAGAATGTCATATCTGTGGAATCCAGGTGGGTCAAATTGAACCTGTCCATTTAACATTTTGCTACTTGTACGTTTACTGAGAAGATGGATGGCTGGATGTGTAATGGAAAATAATCTAACATAAATTGATATGGCAGTCTGCCAGAATGGTTTAATTAGAAATAATATACAGAATTTCCAAAGCATGAGCTGAATTTTGTTGCAGACATGTTCTGAGTGAAGTTTATGAAAATTATGCTTAATTAAATGTTTTAAGTTTTAGGAGATATTCCATTCAACATCACATGATTTATTGGACATGTATTGACTATTTGTAATTCAACTAGATGATTTCAATTTGCAAATTACAAAGAGTAACACCAAGACAAAGTAGTTCCTTTATTAAGCAGACATGGGCTAGGACTCCATTTTTTACATGGGTCCCACATGCCTTTTTTATTTTTCTTTTCTCTTTTAACTTAAAATATAAATGAATCTATTTTCAGGAGAACATTCTATGATTTTATATTTTAATTGTCAGAAAATAATTTGACTAAAATAAGATATCACAGGATTTTGGAAAATCACCTTTCTTTTAGCTAAAACACATTGAAATAATGTAATTTATAGTTTTCATCTGTATTTAAAAGTCTATTTTCAGAATGAATGAAATCTATACAGCATATAGAAGTGTTGGGGTTCATTGGACAAGGGACTGTCTTAAGTGTTATAGGAATAAAAAAGAAGAAAATAGAAACACTGATTTTTGGTAAATTTACCAATTTTGCATCTAGTGGGTTAGAGAAGTTTCCAAAAAGAAGGTATCTGAGTTGAGTCTTGAAGCCAGATGGAAAATTAGTTGTGAGATTCAAAACATGAACAGTAAATAATCGTATGGGAGGTGGGTGGTGAGACATAGAGATGGGATGGTAGTCAAGCACTGAATAATAAAAGGTCTTTAATGGAATCCTAAGGAATCTTTTATTCTGAAAGCAATGGAGGATCACTAAACAATTTTGATCAGGGTGAAAATTCATGCTGGTGGTATGTATGTAAGAGATATGCTGAATAAAGAGCCAGAAACAAGTACCTAGCTAAGGATGCTGCTATAGTACTTCTGTTTATAGATAAGATGCTCTCATTCCCTGTGGTATATGGGAGAGAAGGAAGAGGAGACATTAACGAATGCAAATTGGCTAGAATTGGAAAATAATAAGATATAGAAGATGAGAAGAAACCCACAGTCAAGAACAAGATTCAGATTTTTACAGCACTTGTATATTTTGGTATCAGCCAATATAAAAATGAAAAGAGAAGAATTGCAGTTTCAGAAGAAATGGGGAGACATTGAAATGTTGAAGAAATAATTTAGTTTTGTAAATATTGACTTTGAGATGCCTACTGGATATTAAGGTGGAGATATAAGGTAGACAGTTGTGTATCAAAGTTTGAAGCTCAGGCGAAGGTGTGGGCAAGATAAACTGATTTGGTATTCAGAAAGATAAGTATGTGTTGAAGTTTTGAGACTAGATGAAATTATCCAGATATAACCAGCTTTGTGCCACTGTTTTCTATCGGTCATATTATTTTTGCAAGCCATAGAAAATGAAAAAAAATACTTCTTTGTTCTTTTATTTGTATACTTTATTGGATTTTCCTTTCAAATTAAAAATCAATACATACTCTGCAATAAACCAAGCAACTTTCTAAAATTTCTTCTGGTTTTGATTATAAATAATTTCACTGCTATCATCTTCTTCTGAATCTTTGGATGTGTTTTCATTTCCATCTCTCTGTAGTATTATTTTTTGCGTTTCCTCTTGCTATTCTTTTTCCTGTTTGCTCATTCAGGAATGAAAGAGATCTATAGTGACAGCATGTTTCATAAAGTACATGGCTTGTCTTTAGGCATGTTTACTGTCTGCATGAGTATTTATATGTAATTCCTTCATAGATGTTAAGTTAGAGGGTATTTAGACTGAGATCCTTAGGGGGGAAAAGATTCTGAATTAAATATTTGTACACAGGACGTTTTTGGGGGTATAGTTGGAACAAAGTGTATGTAAGTGAGGGAAGCAGGACTGAGTGAAGTGTGAAGTTAAACTTTGATACAAAGGTCTCAGCTGATTCAAAGGCTGAGCTGTCCAAAACTGAGACAAGAGGTTTGGGCCTTTTCAGCCCAGCTTCAGCTATTCTTTAAACACAGGCTGACCTGGCAAGGGAAATTCCAGGAGGAAGACAGCTCTGAGTTGTCAGCAGCCAGTACTCGGCAGCTGTGGTATATCCTAGTATCCATTAGAGCCCCCACTTTGTGTCATTTTGATCTGCATGTTTCTAACAGCAAGTTCCCTCCATCTGGTTCAGATTTTTCAGGATTCCATTTCATTTCATCTCCAAGGAAAAAGTATAATATACAGGTTAGTAGGATTATTTACAATCTCCTTTCTCCCCACTGCGGTTGGTCTCAGGGCCTTCAGTAATACTCATTTTTCCCCTCCTCCATACCTTTTCAAGATTCCTTTCATACTGGCTAGCAGCTCTGCTGGTTTAGGCAGCTTACCTCTGTAGGTGAACCTTTTATTCCTCATTAATGATCTCTTCAGGCTGAACCTGAGGCACTTATCCATTTACCATTAAAATAGGGCATCCAAAGTACCAAAAGAAATATCAGTGAGTGAAACATCAGTGAGTTAACTGATGGCAAACATATTCTTTCTTGCTGCTGTTTTGTAGTAATAGTCTTATCACTCGCTGATGGTTAGCGTCAGTTATCTTACCAGTAAGTTAATTCCTTTGCTTGAAGGTCTCTGGGTACAAGGAACTAGAAATAACAGTATGGTAGCCATAGCTTCATGCTTAATGGGACTATTATTGCATCCTCTGGCAGAAGTACCTGACTCCCCCCAGGAATTAGGGCTTCTACAGCCTAAGTTGTAGTGATGGGAAGTACTGTGAGTGAGTATTAGAAGGATAGAAAACAAGACTATACTTCTTACCCTCCTTGGTTTCCAGACTCAGGTGTTCTACCTAATGAGGAATAACAATATCTTATGGTTGGTAATTTATGGTAAAAAGCATGTGGAAAATGTGTCCCACCTGCATAGTTTATCAACTCTAAGCTTGCACCTCTGCTGACCCTTTAAGAAACTGTGTCAGGTCAGTGGCTTTTGGGGTGGCAGTATTTGCTAGGACAAGTGGATCTCATCCTTATGTGCCCAATGCCATATCTCTGTTATAAATACTTCCTTTGGTCAGAGGCAATGATATGAGGGATCCACTGTGATTGGATTAGATACTCTTCTGAACCCTTGAGAACTGTAAAGGTGAGCCTGGTAAGCAGGAAAGGCAAAGCTAAGAGTATTATAAGTTGCATGCAAGATTGATTTTTAACCCTTCCAGGACATAAGAGGTCCAGTGTGGTACACTTAACACCAAGTGAGTGATTGGTCCTTAATTAACAAGATGTCATCAACATGGTGAATCAAAATGCTATTCTGAAGAATGTTCAGATGTTTAAGAATAAAAAATGCATTTGTTAGGGGCTCCTGGGTGTCTCAGTTTAGCATCTGCCTTTGGCTCGGGTCATAATCCCAGGGTCCTGGGATCAGAGCCCCTCATTGGGCTCCCTGGTCAGCAGGGAGCCTGCTTCTCCTTCTCCCTCTCCCTCTGCAGCTCCCCCTGCTTGTACTCTCTCTCTCTGTCAAATAAATAAATAAATAAATAAATAAATAAATAAATAAATAAATAATTGCAATCTTAAAAAAAAAGAATGCATTTGTTAGATCGATGACAACATATGTATTTGAGGTTATGCTAATTTGCTCTAGCAAAAAACACACCTGTCACGGTACCTACAATTGGGATTAACACTTGGGTGAGTTTGTGGTAGTAAATTCTTATATCCATCTGTTTTTTTAAGAGGCTGGCATGGTGAGTTGGATAGGAATATAATTGGGATCACCACTCTGCGTCTTTGTCTTTAAGGATGGCACAGATCTCTACCACTTCCTCTTGGATGTGGTATTAATTCGGATTTTTCTCTTGGGTGGCAATGAGGGGTAGTTTAGAATCCTCTTTTTGGCTTCTTCTACCATGATAGCTCATACTTTTCAGGCAAGAAAAGTGATTTGAAATTTCTGTCAACAGCCTATAAAGAACTGTGAAGGATCTGAGCTTTCACCTGCCATGGGAGACATGAAGTTTCTGAGTTCAAGGCAAATAACTGAGTACACACAGTAGAGCAAGCAGCATGAGTGTTATGTTTGCATGGGTTCTCCTTGTTCCCCAGGTTTTAAAGGGAAGATGTAGAGCGATCCAGGTTGATGTAACACACAATGGGTTTGCTTTACAGCCGAGTAGGCATTAGTGTCGATAATGGGTAGTAAACATGCATCTGCTTTGCCCTGGATGGAGGCATTTTCTTTGTTATACTGGACAATAAGCAATCCTATCCTTGCTTCAGAGTATCTCATTCAGCCAAGGCCATTTGCTATACGCTTATCCTTAAAAAGATAGCCTGGAACAAAAGCAGTCAGTATTTCTGCTCTCAAAACATTCAGAAATGTGGGAAACAGATGGAACATGGTCTCTTAAAGTTACCAGGAAAGTACAATATAATAATTGATTTGGAGGTCAGAAAACACCAACGAGTAGGTCCATAGACACAGTAGAGACACACCATTAACCAGTCCTAGGACAGGATTCCATTTTGGAATTGGTTCTTATGGGCCATGGTTTTCAGAGGTGGTTATGATGATGCCTTCAGTCAAAATTTTAATGTCAAGTTAGACCCTGTGTTTAACAGACTTCACAATACCTGGGTATTTTCTTTTCCCAGTGTACAGTTAGCTGAGTAAACTGCCACAGGTATTTTTTGGGGAAATCTGGATAATCCATTATTGTACACACTTATTGTGGTATTAGAGTGCCCTTCCTCCTGAGGATGTTGTTTCTCCCTCAGACGTGTCTGAAACCTGTTTCATATTTTCAAGCCAAGTAGGTGAATGTGACTTTTTGTTGACCAAGATTCCCTCACCACCTGATCATCCATCTTTTATTTCTTTGGATTTATAAATGAAGCAGTACTGTATTGGCTACTGATTAACCTTGTGCTAAGCAACACTACGTTTTAGGTTTCTCAGCTAGTTTCTTTGAATCCATTCCCTCAAGTCTCCATGGTGGCCTTATTACTCATTATAATGATTGAACCTGGATTCTGAAGTTTAAATGCTGCCACATGGCTTCGATAACTTTAAGACCTTGTCCCTTTTATTAGTAAGCCTCCCAGTTCTGTAATAACATTTATTATTATCAGCCCTGCCTTATAATAAGCAATCATCACTGAGCTTCTTAACCATGCTGTTCCCCTTCACCAGAAAATTCCTTAATGTTTTGGTAAGTGTTGTGCCTTTTGGGTTTTCCCACAGAAAGTAGTCATAGTGAACTTTCCGATGTTGCATAATATGTCTGCTATAGTGTGAGAGAATCTCTGTACAATTTGATTCCTTCCTCCACTGTCTTCTATTCTGGAATTTTTATTTCACTTTAAGCTATTGCTTTTTCCAAACTTCAAAGTCCTATCAACTCTCTGAATGTTTACCAAGAGTGATAAAACATGCATCTGTGAGATTGTCCCATACTGATAAACCCTTCCATATTCAACTTTATATTTTAATTCCCTTGATCTTCAGGTTTCATTCCTATACATGCTCTTCTGGCTCCAGCTAATACATGTTGGCTTGTTCAGTAGCTTTTTTTTGGCATTTCGTTTCTTCTTTCCTCAGCTGATCCAGCACTTCTCCATTTTGGCTGAGATGGTAATTTTCTTAATGGCCGGGAGGGAAAATGGAAATACATTTCAAGGAAGTTCATATTTCTTTCCAGAGCAGATGACTCTTGTTGCAGCAAGGTCTGGGAATGGTTTTAGTATTTAACAAGGAAGAGTGAGCTACTTTACTTTAGCACTTCAAGGGGGTTCAGAAAAATCTGGGATTTGATGATTCTCAAATTAACTCATTCCATTTCTTTCTAACCAGGACCCTGATCCTGTTGTAAGAGACTTGATTGGGCTGAGAATTCAAACATCAGTGGAGCTCTTCCGCTTTCATTGTTTATGGTCTAAGATGGATATTCATGTTTTTTAGCCCCTCAAATGCAGGAGATGAGATTAGCTTTATAAGCTGCCAAGGAATCACATTGATTTTCACACTTCACACTGTCAGCCTTTAATTGACCTTCCATTGTGCATGGATAACAACCAACAATACTATATGATTCTGTTGTCCTTAGAATTACTAATTGCCTCTACCTTTCAAATGCATAATCTGTTGCACCAGTCAGTTCATTCCCATCTACAGGTATCCCATTCAAGTTCAACAGCAGTGGAAGTTATAGCAATTGCTCTGCTACATAATTCCAAGGGCTATCATAACTGTACTTACTATCAGTGAATGAGCACTTAAAGTCAGAATTCTGGCAAGTGATACGGCCACAAAATCCCCATTTAAAATTTGCTCTCTGGGGGCGCCTGGGTGGCACAGCGGTTGGGCGTCTGCCTTCGGCTCAGGGCATGATCCCGGCATTATGGGATCGAGCCCTACAGGAGGCTCCTCTGCTATGAGACTGCTTCTTCCTCTCCACTCCCTCTGCTTGTGTCCCCTCTCTCGCTGGCTGTCTCTATCTCTGTCGAATAAATAAATAAAATCTTTAAAAAAAATAAAATAAAATTTGCTCTCTGGAACCATTCTGCAACCAAATGTCTTAGGCTGGTTTCTATGGAAACAGATTCTGAGCTGGATAATGCACACAGGAGGGTTACTGGGCAGTACATTTAGGAATGGCACCTCCAAGTAAGTGAGTGAAGCAGGATGGGGCAGAGGAGAAAGTTGAATAGGGATCCATTTGCAAAAGAATCCTCATCCCCTTCTGTAGGGAAATAGGGACCTGAGACAATCCTTCAGAGTTGCCCTGAATTGGGGAAAAACGGGCTGAAACTTTGAACACCCATATAAAATGGTCTTTAGATGTAGACTGCCCCTGACAATGGGGTCATAACTTTGGGTGAGACAATACTTTTACTCAAGGGCAATTCCTAGGAAGGAACTTAACTCTGAGCCTTCAGCAGCCATAACTTCCTGCTGCTAAGGGAATATTTGTCTCAGTTCTGAAGAATCTTGGTGTCAAATCACAGTATCAAGAAAGAGCAGGTTAATTAATAAGCATTGCACCTTGGTTGAAAATCTGTCTTTAGGATTTATTCAATTAATATTAAAGAAAATAGTATATTGTGCTATTAAGAGCATGGATTCTAGAACAACTAAATAAACATTTGACCTTGAGCAAATTATTTAGTTTCTCTGAAAGTTTTCTCACTATGAAACAGTGACAATGAGAGTACTTATAAAAAAGAATAGTTATGTGACTTGATTAAATGATGCCAGTAAAATGGTTAGCAATGTGCTTATTATATAGCTTAGTATATAGTAAACATTCAAAACATAATAGCTATTTTATTTTTTTTATAAAGATCAACATTTTTTTAAAAGATTTTATTTATTTATTTGACAGAGATAGAGAGAGCCAGTGAGAGGGGGAACACAAGCAGGGGGAGTGGGAGAGGAAGAAGCAGGCTCATAGCAGAGGAGCCTGATGTGGGGCTCGATCCCATAACGCTGGGATCACGCCCTGAGCTGAAGGCAGACGCTTAACCGCTGTGCCACCCAGGCGCCCAAGATAGCTATTTTAGGTTTATTGTTATTCCTCTATATTTGAGCAGGGCTTTTACCCAACTTCTTGCCAGTTTCTCTAGTGCTTTGAAATGATGGCATACTAAATATATTTTTAAAAAGCAAATAACAATTAAATAAAAAGTCCTTGAATCTCCTAGCCCTAAGTTCTATCAAGATCTTTATATCTCCCACCCTTACTGACCATAGTCCTATTCTTTTCCAAAAAGAAGTTCAAATATCAATATTAGGTTAAAGCTTTGAGACATGCAGTTAGCCTTTACTTGAATCATTGGTTATAGTAACTCAGGCTATGAAAGTACTAGAATATTTCCAAGGCAGGATAACAAAAAGTTTCTAGGAAAGATAGACTTGAAAAGTTAGAAGAGATTGGAATCACGTATACTTTTTTTTTCCTAAGAAAAGACTCTAATGAAGAGGAAGAATAAAAGGAGAAAGCAGAGGGAGAGAAAGAGAAGAAGCAGAAAAAGAGGAGAGAAGAGATGAGGGAAAGGCGGAAGAGAAAGAAGGAAGAAAGTGGGAGAAAGCAGTGAGCATTATCCGTGGTCTAAACAGAAGAATGTCTGTTTTTTATTTTCTAAATATTAAGTCATGGAGGGTCTATGATTTTAATCTGAACATTCTAGTATTTATCTCTGAAGAAGTTGAGAATACCCTCCTTATAGTTCACCTGAAATAGTTCCTCTGCTTAATTTTAATTTTCTCATTCAATGTTCTTTATTTCATTTTTGAAAAACAGGGAGAGGGAGGGAGGAAAGGTGAGGTGGGAGTGGGAGAGAGCGAAAGTGAGGGTAAGAGAGATCCTAACTTCCTAACTTGAAAGTCAGTCCCTCTCTTTTCTTAGTGTCTTTAGCAAAGATTGTCTAATATTTAGTGGTATTGTTATAGACACAGAATCACCAGGCACTTTCCACAATCATTGGTGAATGGCAGTAGTTTTTGGGGTCCTGCAGAGAAGAACTCTATTACTGCCATCTTCTTCAGATGACTATCCTATTTGGCAAATGTTCTGCATGACTGCTACTGAGCTTCCATCTGTCATAGCTCAGTGGAACATCTTGGACAAGCACTTTAAAAGGGCAATTGCTCCACTGTCTAGTGAACTTAAAGAATAAAGAAAAAGGAGATTAACACTGTGGGTATTTACATTAAATAAAAAGAGAGGCTCACTTATTGAATATGCCTTATGAGCCAAACACTCTACATATGCTTCCCTTTTAATTAATGCAAAATTCCTATAATATAGCCAATAATTGGTAAAGGAAACTGAGCTCATAAATTAATGGATTTCAACACATAATTCAAATACAAGTCTATTGTATTTAAACACTTGACTGTTGATCAAATCTTGACCATAATTTTTCAAATACTTAGAACTTACTTTAATTTTTAGGAGATACAAAGAAAAATCTTTATTTAAAGATATCCAGTCAGGGCACCTGGGTGGCTCAGTCGGTGAAGCATCTGCTTTCAGCTCAGGTCATGATCCCAGGGTCATGGGATCAAAGCCCCATATCCATCAGGCTCTCTGCTCAGCGGAGAGCCTGCTTTTCCCTTTCCATGTGCTCCTACCTGCTGCTCATGCTCTTTCTCTATCTCTCTCAGATAAATAAATAAATAAATAAATAAATAAATAAATAAATAAATAAAATCTTCAAAAAATTTTAAAAATAAAGATATCCAGTCTATGTTTTGTGTCTTTGAAACTATGTCTTGAGTCTGTGTCTACTCTTGAACCCCCTTTTGACTGTTTCATTAGGTACTTAAGTGGTCTGATCTCATGTAAAAATGTAGATTACCTCTCACCTTCATTTTTTCTGGTTTGATTTTTTTCTATGATTCTTATCTCATGTAAGAAAATGCACAGAATTTCTTCACACATCTTCAAAGCCTCTAACTTTCCTCACATTATCATAAATTAGCATCCTACCTATCTCATGCTTCATGATATATATACTTTGTGGAGTGCTGGTTTTCTCCCATTTGTCTCTTCCTCTCCTTTCCCCCTCAAAATGTCCTTCCTATCTACCTGATGAGTTATTACTTGTCATTCAAGACTCGTGATGGATATTCCATTACATTATCCTCCTCTTCTGATCCCAAGACCACAATGTTGTTATTAGTTGTTAGCCGTGTTTCTTCTTATTCCAAGTATATCCTTATAAAAGAGTGTATTACATTCTTTTGTGTTTTTTCATGTCTCTCTTATGTCTCTCTCCCATTAGACTAAAATCCCTGAAGGCAAGTACTGTATCACAGTTGTAATCCCACAGCCTTGCTATATACAAATTACACAAAAGGTTTTCAGTTATAATCATATGAAGGGAATAATTCATTTCCAACATTTTTAATACTCCTTTGTAAAGCTTTTACTATACTCACTCATAAATTAAGAAACTAGGCTTATTAATAAGTTTTGTATTCTTAATGAAAGTAATATAATTCTTTGATAAATTAAATAAAAAGTGAGATTTTATGTTGTATATTTTTAATGTTTTATATGAGATTTTTGAGATATATATCTTTGCTTTTCTAAAAACTATAAACTGACATTTAGCATAATGTTACAAACTCTTTCACAGATACCTGCAATTTTCAAAACACTTTTCAAAACTTAAATGACCATAAAATGGAAAATCTGACTTTATTTTTTAAAAAAGTTATTTATCACCTGCCATTGTATTTGCTTCCTGAAAATTCAAAGTGGGCTGTCTCATTATTGTTATATAAATTATTTCATCACTGAAGTGTTTGCAAATGAAATGCAGAACTGATAAATGACACAAGGTGCAGGATTTGTAGAACATAAATAGTAAAACATAAAACTTGTAAGAATGGTTTTGTAGGGAAAATTGACTCCATATTCCATTTTACCCAAAGCTCTATTTAGCAAGACTTTCTTCTATTACCATGCAATTCACCAAGCATGAGTAATTTCCACTTCAGTTCTTTTATCCAGTGGCAACATAAACACTCACACTTTCTGAAATAAAGGAGTTGGAGTATTATAGCTGCTCCGTTCAGGCAGCTATCTTTAAGGTTGTGTCAGCACTTCCATTATATACCCAGTTTCTTGAAGTTTATAACTTGCAGTAAAAACTAACCCTTGGGTTGAATCTTTACTTACAGAGGTATTTTTCAGTGCAACTTATGGAGATATAGCTGCAAGACACCCCATTTCTGTTAATAGAAGCCTGGTCATGAATCCCTTCCTGGCACATCGAACAGATTTATCCTGTAACTTCCCTACTGGGAGAAAATTATTTTTTTATCAGAATGGGAGAAATATTTCGGTTTGATTTCAGTAAAGTTATGAAGTGCAATACCTATCCCATGCCGGTATGAATTTTCAATAGCTTTTCTACACTTACGGCAAAATGCTTTTTTTCCCCCAGAAGTGACCTTGGCAAATACAAGTTAGTTAAAAAAAAAAATAAGCTAGTTAGTTGTACTCAGGTGTAATTAAAAATAAGGTCATTTTTTTCCCTTGGAAACATATTAAGGTCTTTTCTTTCTTTAGCATGTCACTTAAAGCTAGAAAAAATTTTAAATATGCTTTACAAATAAAGTAAAATTAGTCATTAATTATTAATACATCATAGCTCTACCTAACAGTATACACATGAATTCCACCTGCATCCCTCAGTTATTTGTAGTCATTATTTTTATAAAAAATACAAAATTCTGACATTTTATGAAAACTTAAGATATATCACAAAACAAGTTTCTGAAGAAATTAGACAATTTTATGTGATCATTTATATAAACAAAATTATACCAAGTTGAAATTTAAAAAATAAGATTTAGTTCTACATTTTTCACATATACACTTTGGGATCATTATTCAGTTCATAAACCTCACAAATTCAGTAAGACTCAGCACATGTTCTGAAAAAATAAAAGGGAGGTGTTAAGATCAATTAAATCAATGATCCTTGAATTAAAGATAGGCTATAGGAGTAAATTGTAATGGACCAAATCTCCATAAGTTCCAACATTTACCATAAACACTCATAAAATATAACTGACAAATAATTCATAATAAAAATATTAATGCAGTAAATAAGTAAAAATAAAATATGAGTGAAATTGATGCATGTTTTAACAGTGCTTGACAAAAAAAACATGCATGTTAAATATTAATTTCAATATTGTAACGAAATTTTATGTTTAATTAACATATCTAAAGAAATTAAATGATCTCTTTGTACTTATATTTTTAACTAAAAGAATTTTCTATCAAAGAATCTACCATTTGGCACTTTATAATTTAAACATTTCAAATGCAGGGCATATTTAAGAGTTTTGCTTTGAAATGATACTGAATATTTTGATTTCTATAGAAGCATTATATACATATACAGTTTTTAAAAACTCAGAGTTCAGTGAAAGCCTGATTTAAATTTACTTTTGACCTACTTACTGGTCAGTATATAAGAGAAAAGACTTTTTAGAAAAATGAGAGGTTTACTTAATAAGATTAAGAAGTATGGACTACTTTTCAACTTTAAATTTAAAAAGATAGAGTCTACTCAAAGGTGACATTTCTTTAATGCACCCTTTCTAAGCCAATTCAGTATTTCATAATCCTGGGTAAAGGGGAATAACGCCTTGCAAACCACGTTGAGATTTAACTTAGTTCTGTGCCCAAATAAGTTTGCTGATTTTAGAACAAGGGAAGATAATACCGTCAGAAGAGATTTAATGTTTAGATGTAAAAAATAAGAGCAAACTGCAAGTTTTCTTCCTTTGTTTTGCCAATTTCAAACTAATGCTTGTTCCACCTTTTCATCACAAGTGTTTTGTTTGATTGGCTTTAGGACAGTTTCTGTTGTGAATAATAGGTTCAACAAAATGCAATACAAATAAAATTTAAATATGCAACTTCACTAGACTCCAGAGAACACCATTAGAAAGTATATTTCAGCCACGGTTTCTTTGAGATTTACAAATTAAATAAGAACTAGATTTCAGGGGGTGCCTGGGTTGCTCAGTTGTTAAGTGTCTCCCTTCAGCTCAGGTCGGGATCCCGGAGTTATGGGATCAAGCCCCACATCAGGCTCCTCCGCTGGAAGCCTGCTTCTTCCTCCCCCACTCCCCCTTCTTATGTTCCCTCCCTCACTGGCTGTCTCTATCTCTGTCAAATGAATAAATAAAATCTTTAAAAAAAAAGAACTAGATTTCAGAACTCTTTAGTTAGGGAAAGTAGGGGGTAGAATACAGCCTTGAAAATGTTACTTACTACCCATCACCAACCTATCCCATTCCCCCAGCCCCCTCCCCTCTGAAGCCCTCAGTTTGTTTCTCAGAGTCCACGTATTGCATGGTGCACTGGGTGTTATATGCAACTAATGAATCATCGAACTTTACATCAAAAACCAGGGACGTACTGTATGGTGACTAACATAATATAATAAAAAAATATTATTATAAAAAAATAAAATTTATTGTAAATAAAAAAATGTTACTTACTTTTGTCTTGCTCAAAGTAAAATAATATGCTGAGTAACTCTCAATACTAATTTTAATAGCAGATAAGACAGCCTGTCTAAATTTTTTCAAAAATCTTTGATGCAATTTGTTTAATATCCATCAGGCCCTATTAAAATTTGCCTTCAAATGTTTGTTCTTAAAGACAGTTTTTGGTATTTCATTGGAGTGGCTTTGTAATGTGTCAAATGGTCTAGACTAACCTAATTTCTTTTTTTTTTTTGAAGATTTTATTTATTTATTCGACAGAGATAGAGAGAGCCAGTGAGAGAGGGAACACAAGCAGGGGGAATGGGAGAGGAAGAAGCAGGCTCATAGCAGAGGAGCCTGATGTGGGGCTCAATCCCATAACGCCGGGATCACGCCCTGAGCCGAAGGCAGATGCTTAACCACTGTGCCACCCAGGCGCCCCTAGACTAACCTAATTTCTAATAATTATCTAATATAATATCTAAGAAAAATTTTCTATGAGATTTGGAGAGCAAAAGGGAAGCATCAGCCACGATTTTTTTGAATGGGAGAAGATATTCACAAATGACCTTTTGAAAAAGAGATAACATCCAAAATATATGAAGAACTCATACAACTCAGTATCAAAAAACAATCTTGTTTTTTTCCTTTCAAGTTTTTATTTAAATTCTAGTTAGTTAACATATAGTGTAATACTAGTTTCAGGAGTAGTACTAGTTGTAGTTTGGGAGAAGGAAGAAAATGTTATCTTGAAAAGGGACAGTAAATTGACTAGGATGCAATAAGATTCTCAAGGAGTGTCATATTCAGCTGTTTCATTTTAAAGACTGAACAAATAGAAACATTGATGGAAAGTTTTGCTTTTATTTCAGGACATTATTATTGTAGGGAAAAAAGCAACAACATTTTTGAAATTGTCTTTTGTCATAGTTTTATTATTCAGTGATTTGTTCACTATCTTCATTATAAAAAATTGGAGGCATTTGGCTTGCCTGATTATCTTTTTCTTCTTAAGTGCGTTCTTCATGTCGCTTTACGAGTACTGGGTACTCCTGGTTTCCTGCCACCTTCTCGGTTGCTCCTTCTCAGTATTCATCGTTTCTCCTCTTCTTGCTCACCTATAAATGTTCTCATAAGTTTGGACACTGATCTTAAACTCCTGTCAATATTATTTAACATCCTAGGTAATCTTACCTCCTATTTTTAAAAACCTCCTATTTGCTAAAATATCACACTTCGGCTAATTAACCTGTTTTCCCAATGTATTAAAATTATATTTACAAATGTCTATTGAATGTCTATCTCACTGGATGTCTAAGTGGCATATCAAATGTAGTGTGTGTAAAACTGAATTCCTTAACTCAACCAAATCCCATTTTTACCTCACTTTTCCTCGTTTTGGTAGAAGATAATAGCATTCCCTGGAGTCAGCTTGGATTTCCCTAATTTTTCATTCCTTGCATCTAAACCATCTGCAAATCTTATTGGCTTTACCTTTACATCTTACCAAATCAGAGCCATTCCCATAGCACCACTTCTGTTTATAACCATTGAGTCACTTTTCAACAGACAGAGAAATGGGATTCATATTCTCTTGCTACATAATAAATTTAGCAGTTGACCACTGGAAACACTGATTATTTCAGTTTCTATGACTCAGGCTTCCAGACATAGTTTAGCAGGATTCTCTGCTGAGAGTCCCTTAAATCTATATCCAGGTGTCAGCCAGGGCTGGGGTCTTATTTGAGGCCCAGGTCCTCTTTCAAACTCATGTGACTGTTAGAATTAATTTCACCATAGCTTTTTAGGATCCAGAGTGGCTTGTTTCTTCAGTGCCAGGTGGGCAGGGTTTCTGTTGCTTCAAGCTTCCTCCCTGTAGACCCTCTTCTAAAGGGCTTGAATGATAAAATCAGGTCTACTAAGGATTAGCTCCCTTTTGTTGAATGTAAAGTCAACTATTTGAGGCTTTAATTATATCTACAAAAAAATCCCTTCACTTTCTCAATATAATGTAACGTAATTATGGGAATGACATATATTTTATTCACAGATTCTTTCCACCCAGAAAGGAAAGGAATTATATAAGATACATACACTAGCAATTGGGAATCTTGGGGGTTATAATAAAATTCTGCCTACCATAGAGGTAAAATCCTTACCATGGCCTTAAAAAACTCTTTAAACTCACATCTTATCACTGTTTTCTTAGCAATCTTTGATCTACTATTCTTTCTGTTTCTCTACCAGGTCACGTTCAATTTGGTCTTAGTGTCTCTGGAATTTATTTTCTCTACCTAAAATGTTCTTCCCATGATATACATATCTTTAATTTTTCTTTTACTATTATCTTTTCATATGTCCTATTTCAAGGTGGTTGTTGTGGGTTACCTAATTTAAAAAATCCTGTTACTCCTCTGTCTCTATTATATTTTGTATGTATCATTTCCTGAAATTATGTAATGTCATGTTATGTTACATTATATCATATTATATCACATTGCATCATGTTATTCATTAGCTAGCGTTTTGTCTATGGCTCCACAGTATAATCTCTATTAGAGAAAGGGCCTTTTCTGGGGCGCCTGGGTGGCTCAGTAATTAAGCATCTGCCTTCAGCTCAGGGCATGATCCCGGAGTCCTGGGATCGAGCCCCGCATCGGGCTCCCTGCTCCACTGGGAAGCCTGCTTCTTCCTCTCCCACTCCCCGTGCTTGTATTCCCTCTCTCGCTGGCTGTCTCTCTCTCTCTGTCAAATAAATAAATAAAATCTTTAAAAAAAAAAGAGAGAAAGGGCTTTTTCTACACTGTTGATTACTGTATCATTAGCACATAGTACTGTTAAATAGATGTAGAAGAAAGAAACGAAAGAAGGAAAATAAAGTAAGAAGGGAAGAATTGTTCTTAAAGGAAAATTTAATCATATAATTCTATAGTAACCTCCTTTTGAGGCAGTCTGTTTCTTACAGAATATAATACAAAAACCCTTAATGTAGCAAAAATCAATCTATCTATGTATGTATCTATCTATACCTATCTGGCTAGCTAGCTAGCTATGCCTTGTTTTTGCCTGACTCCCAAGGTTTCTCTCTTAAAATTTTGCGGTCCATGTTCTGAACTAGAGCAACATAGAAGCTGCTTAACACAAATCACATGCTATATTGTAAAGTATTTCTCTTCTCTTGTCTTTACCTTGCACAGCTCACCTGTACTAATCATTTAACACCTTCTGAGGTTCCTTTCCAACTTGTGGCTGAGTCAAGTGTTCGTTTTCTTTGCTTGTCTAAGAAATGCAATGGAATTTGGTAATGGAGCTAAATATACTTTGTCATTTGTAAATTGCATATGCCTCTGCTCTTATTCTAAAGGTGTTAGTTAAGAATCAGAAATTGAGTATTATTCATTGATTTTTTTATCAATTGATTGTCCTAATTTTTAAATTAAAATCATTTATATCAGGAAAATTTATCTTTTTTAGAGTACAGTACAGGTTTTGACAAATGTACAGTCATGTAACAACCACCAAAAGCATAAAGAATAATTCAGTCACATCAAAAATTTCCCTTTGTCCCCCTTTGTTGTGAATTCCTCTCCCAAACTCAGCCCTTGGCAACAACTGATCTGTTTTCTGTTTCTCTAGTTTAATCTTCCAAGAATATTGTGTAGATGGAATCCAAAATATGTAAACTTTTGAGTTTCATTTCACTTACCATGATGCATTTGTAACTCATCCTCATTGTGGCATCTGTCAGTAGTTTGTCACTTTTTATTGTAGAATGATATTCCATGGTATGGATTTACCATCATGTGTTCATCTTTTCTTCTGTTGAAGGTTTAAAAAATAAAGTCTCTGTAAGTATTCATGCATAGGTTTTTGTATGAATGTATTTTTTTTTCCATTTCACTTAGATGAATACCTGGGTATTGGTTTTCTGGGTTACATGGTTAAGTGTATGTGTAACTTCAACATACTGATAAATTGTTTTCTAAACTGACTATTCCATTTTGCTTTACTATTAACAATGTATGAGATTTCCTGTTGTACTGTCTCCTTCTTAGCATTTAGTATTACCAAGATTTTTAGCCATTTTATCTGCATAGCAGTATGTTATTATGGTTTTAATTTTCATTTCCTTAAAAGCTAATAATATCTTCTTATATGCATATTTACCATCCATGTATCTTTGTTGAGGTGACAATTAAAATACGCTACTCGCTTATTAAAACACATTGTTCATTTTATATGAAATTTTGAGAGTACTTTATATATTCTTAGAACAAGCTCTTGATCAAATATATGATCTGCAAATGTTTTTTCTTTCTATGCTTGGATTCTATTTTCATCCTCTTAACATTTTTAAAGGAGCAGAAGACTTTAATTTTGGTAAAGTCCAATATAGTGAAAAAAATTGAGTTTTGCTTTTGGTGTGATACATAAGCAATCTTGGCATAGCCAAGTATTATAAAGAATTTCTCATTTGTTTTCTTCTAGAAATTTTGTAGTTTTATTTTTGGACTTAAGTTTATGATCCATTTCAAGTTAATTATAGTCTGCTATGTGAAATAAGAATCAAGGTTAATTTTTCATATGCTTATCCAGTTATTCCAGCATCATCTGTTAAAAAGGATGTTTGTTCTCTCTTCTCTTTCTTATTTTCCATATCAGTTAATTATATTTCATGGCTCTACTTCTAGAATCTCTTGTTCTGTTCTCTTGATCTATGTGTCTATCCTTTATAAACAAAACAAAACAAACAACTGTCGTGATATAGCTTTCTATTGTTCCTGGGAATCATGAAGTCAGAATCTTCCAACATTTTTGTTGTTATTGTTCTTTTGATCATCCTCATTCTGTTTGCTTCTCTTATGACTTTTTTGATCAGCGTGTTAATTTATACAGAACAATCTGAGATTTTGATTACAATTGTGCTGAATCTATAAACTAGTTTGTTAGAGAACTGACATCTTAATAATATGGGATATTCTTATCCATGAGCATGCTATATCTCCCTATTATTTAGGTCATCTGAGATTTTTTTACATCAGTATTTCATAGTTTTCAGAATACAGATGTTACCTATATTTTATGTCTTATATATAAATATTTTAAATTTGGGGTGCTATTGTTAAATTACTCAGACAAGTAAATCATTAGACTAAACTGGCTTTCATACCTTACTAGCCTGTATAAGCTAACCAAATCCTAAGCCTGAAATGCCTTAAAGTTAAGGAACCAAAACTTAAGGACAGCCAATCACAAACAGCCATTGAGGCTTTCCCAACTATTAACTTACAGTCAGTCAAATAATTTTATTTCTTTGCTCATGCCTTTTCTCTAGAAAAGTCTTTCCCCTAGTTCCTGTCCATGAAGCATTCCTAACCACTTCTTGTTTGGCACACCAATACTGGAATTGACCTTCCCTCAAATAACAGCTCATATTTTTTACTATGCCTCAGTTTATCCTTTAACACTATTATAAAATGAACTATTTGAGAATTCACTTTTTCATTTTTTATTGCTATTATGGAGAATTATGATTGAATTTTATACATTGGCCTTGCAATTTTGCTAAACACACTTTGTCATTCCCTAAGATTTTTGTAGATTCCTTGTGTGTGTTTATGCAGAGATTCATGGAAGCTGGGAAAAGAGGCAGTTTTATTTCTGTCTTCTTTATTTGTTTGCCTTTTATTTCTGTTACTTGCCTTTTTGCCCGAGCTGGTATCTCCATGGGCTGTAAAATGTGAGTGGTGAGAGTAAAAAATCGTTGCCTTGTTCCTGATCATAGGGGAAAACATTGAACTTTTCAGCGTTAATTATGATGTTACAATGCGGGCATTTCATTCTGTTGCTGGGGAACAGAGAACTATTGTCATCAGTAATATTGATTTTTAATCAATTTTTGTTCTGTATCTTCTAAAATGATAATATAGTATTTCCTCTTTATTTTGTTAATATGGTTAATTTCATTGATTTTCTAATATTGAATCAGATTTTTATTCTAAGATTAATCCTATTAAAATATTATTTATTCTTTTAAATACTATAATAAATAGTAATGGATTTGTTTTGCTAGGTTTTTTTTTCTTTTAGATTTTTTTCATTAATTTCCTTTTTTTTAATTCATAAAATTTATTGCTTAGTAGTTCTGTTTTCTTATACTGTCTTGTGTCTGGTATCAGTGTAATTTTGGCCTCATAAAATGAATTGGTAGGAGTTCCTTTTTATTCCATATTCTCTAAGAATTTCTGTTGAATTATTATTATATCTTAAATGATGAGAATCATTCATCATTAAAGCCATCTGGTTCTGGAGATGTCTTTGTTGAAAAGTCATTAGTTAAAATTCAGGATCTTAACAGATATATGATGTTTAGGTTATTTAGTTTTTTGGAGTAAGTTTTAGTAGTTTTAACTTTTTTGGAATAAGATTTTTTGTTGCTTGTGAGGTAGGGAGGGAGGAGAGCAAGGACAAATGGACAGGTGCCTTTGAAGGTCTTGGATGGGGTAGTCTGTGGAATGTGGAAACATTCTAATTGGGTAATTCTAGTGTAAGTGGGTCAGCACGGAAAGGAGGGAATAAAGTGGGAGAATTCATGATGAGGCTTGTAGCTTGAACACACATGTTTGGGACAGGTCTCAGTAATGGGCCATGACTAGATAAAAATTCAAAACAAGTAAGAGGGGCACAGGCACTCAGGGAGCCACTGAGGCAGCAAGTAACTTTTATTTTATAACAGGACAGACTGTCATCCATTATAAATTACAAACTGTTTAGAACAAAACAAAGGGATCATTTCTAAGGATGAATATATGAGGAATAGCCAATTCAAAGAAGGAAGTTTGAATATAATTAAACAAGAAATTCATTGAAAATATTTATTACATAAGACAGTGTACTAGAAAATTACTGAAAAAAATGGGCTCAGTGTCCATAGAATTTCATTCTGTCAGTGCATATGGAAATTACAAACGTTTACCATTCTGAAACTTGTGCTTAGTACCATGTATATTATACCTGATAAACATGATAAATTTTTAAAAATCTATCTGTAGACAAAGTCAAAACTTTATGAAGAGTAAGGAAAGTATAAATGGAACAAGGCATATAACATTGGTTTCCATGTCTCTCCTCATAACTGCTGAAGACACAGTTAGTTGCTAATTTACCCTTAAACCTGATTCCTGCTGACTACTGCCACCTTAACATAATATGGCCAGGCAACAAATTTTTTTTTCTTTTTCTTTGGGGGGGATCCCTTTCTTTAGTTTTTGTTTGTTTTATTTTGAATTTCCCATAAACTTCACTTTGGTAGAAATACCTTTAAACTATATATTTTACTAGATATTTTCTAGTTCCAAAGACTTAGAATCAGATAATCATTTGTTTTTTGTGTGTATATGGTTTTTTTAAAGATTTTATTTATTATTGCCAAAAAGAGTAAGAGAGCACAAGAAGGGGAAGCAGTAGGAGAGGGAAAAGCAGACTCCCCACTGAATAGGGAGCCCGATGTGGGGCTTGATCCCAAGGACCCTGGGATCACAATCTGAGCCGAAGGCAGACGCTTAACCAACTAATCATTTGATCACTATCTCCAGAGATATATTCTCTTATGAAACCTGGGCTTCCCTCTTCAATTCTTACTTCTTTTCCTAACTTTCTGGTTTCACTTTAGGCACCCTTTATTTCCTTAGCTTCCTTTTCTTCCACTGCACATGCCCTGTTAATACCCTTTACATAGTGAATCTAACCATCTGTGTTCTCTGCTCCTGCCCTCAAACTCTGGGGACATGTCAGAGAAAATTACATAACTGATCTGATTAGCACCAAGTCATATTTATTGATTCAAACTCCAAACTGGTGGGAACTTCCACGCTAATCACCAGTTGTATCTCTTAGACTTTCAGTGCAGTGCTTTCTGTGAAAAACTTAATCCTCATTTGCTCTAACCTAACTGCCAGCGTTTCAACAGATAGTTTGCTTTATAGTGAACATAGAGAATAAAAGCACTGAGGAGTGAGTTTTCTTAACATCTCCCCTATGTTCTGGGTCACCTTTCAGTTCCCAATTGTCCCCCCTGATTCATGACTTTCATGCAGATTTTTAGGATTTTTATTTATTTATTTTTGTGAGAGAGAGAGAGCGTGAGCACAAGGAGGAGGACGGGGCAGAGGGAGAAGGAGACTCCCGGCGCACACCAGATTAGGGACTCGATCCCAGGACCCTGGGATCATGACCTGAGCTGAAGGCAGACACTTAACTGACTGAGCCACCCAGGCACCCATACAGATTTTTTAATTTACTCATTTCATCCCTAAATCCTTTATTTCCCTCATGTTTGCCCTATATTTTTCCTCCTTCTTCATTAAACATCATAAAAGAATAGTCTGTGCTAACTGCAAATATTGTCTTCTCTTTCTTCTTCAACCTATGAAAAACAGATAAAACTCTACTGAAAGCATTCCTAAAAGTCACTGACAAAAGCTACTCCTGGTAGATTTTGTTTTCTTTATCTTACAAAAGAGAAAATGAGGTTTGAACCCTGTCCAACTGTCTGTAACCAGATTTTCATATACTGCACTGCACTACCCCTATTGTCTCCATCATCTGGTTGTTTCTGTATAACAGCTGAAACAAGAAGGCAGAGCATTGCCTTTTTAGACCTCAGTTAGGAATGTGCACCTTTGGGTAACTTAAATTTTTTGCTGTTCTGTGTATGTCTATGAATGACCACGAAAGCTCAGTGAGTATCAATTTTGGGCTACAAACATTTTAGCCAGTAGGCAAATTCACAAATACAAAAGTGAATAATGAGGATCAACTATATATCTTTTATCAGATATGCGTACAAGTGTGTGCTTTTTTAAGATTTATTTATTTATTTGAGAGAGAGAGAAAGAGCACAAGTGGGAGGGGCAGAAGGAGAAGAAGAGAGAATCTCAAGCAGATTCCACATTGAGTATGGAGCCTGACATGGGGCTTGATCGCATGATCCTGAGATCATGGCCTGAGTGGAAACCAAGAGTCAGACACTTAACTGACGCCGCCTCCCAGACACCGCAAAGTGTTCTCTTATGTATATACTAATTTACAATTCCTCCTTTTGGGTAGTAGAAAACTATGTATATATACATATTTGTGTGTGTGTGTGTAGAATCTATATATAAGTACATATTTATTTGTGTGTGAGTATGTGTATATGTAGAAATATATTCATTTGGAAAACATACATTCCAACAGAAATTAGCAGGGCAGTCATTTTTTGCAAAGTGTTCTCCAGTTTCCCTCTCCTTATAAATACTCTTTTCCTTCCATCTAATATGTCCTGTTTCTAAAGAGTTGCCACAAAAAATAGAAAGAGAAGTTTAATAATAATTATGGTTGGACAGACTTTAATGGGATAGGGAGTGGGTCACCTCTTTTTTTGTTCTGTGGCACAGACTCTGCAAAACTTGGGCCTGCTGCTGATCTAACCCAGAGATGTTATTCTTATGTGGATAGGCATCAACATGAGCCTTCCAGGGCAGTGGGTTTGATTGTTTTGTGTGCTCTGTGTGCTCACATGGCCTTCTTTCATGTGTGATCTCTTAAAGGAAATAGCTTTTTCCCACCTCTTCTGGAATCAAAATCACTCCATTAAGGTCTTCTGGGAAGTCAGAGAGATGGTCCATTTTATTTTTAGGCGAGGGCCCTTGTAAAGGCTGGCAAGCTATCTATGGCTGCTTCTACCATTTGCAGTTTCTTCACGGGCACAGAACACATGTGGATTTTTGATATACCAAACTTGTCTGTACATGTAACTCAGTGCAGTATTTTACCTCTTTTTATTTGCTTTTTTTTCACTCTGTTGTTCTTTCCTAAGATGCAAAAGCTAAGTAAAACAAAAAGAACATGCCTGTGGGCTCTGCCTCTCTGCAAATTCCCCACAAAGGATAGGTGCCATTTTTGCATTTTACATCTCCCCACACACTAGTGCTCATATAAGTCAGTTCATCTTTTCTCCTTATTATTGACCACTGCCCTAATTCAGACTCTCACCATTTCATAATCCATTGAAATGATTTTCTAACTGACA
Organism: Ailuropoda melanoleuca; assembly: GCF_002007445.2. Taxonomy (NCBI): domain Eukaryota; kingdom Metazoa; phylum Chordata; class Mammalia; order Carnivora; family Ursidae; genus Ailuropoda; species Ailuropoda melanoleuca. Next base: position 100,711,914 of record NC_048224.1, read on the forward strand.
TCTCTGTCTCTGGTTTCTTCAATTCATGTTTCTTTCACAGTGCTGTCAGAGTTATGTTTCAAAATACACATTTTAAGTTGTAATGTGGTGATTTAAAAGTTTTTATAATTATTGTAATCACAATAAATCACACATACTTGAGTGCTTACAAAATGACAGGCCATGTTGCCATGTTTTAAGTGTCACCGTTGGATTGTCTTTGAACCTTCATTTTTATATGACATGATCTAAAATTTCTAGAATAGCAATAAACACACTTCAACATATTTTCTCATTTAAATTTTCTTACAATTTCTGAATTTCCTACAAAATTACATTCTATCTACCTATAGTCTTTGCTCTTCTAAGAATATTATCATGTTCTTTGTATCATTCCTTTTTCTGTCTAAAACATTCTTTTCCCACTTATTCTTATAAACCATTTTCCCAAGGTATATTTACAATATATCCTTCTCTGTGAAAGTTTTCCCAATCTACTAGTTACCACTAGTTGGCCCCCCCTTTTTTTATGATACAAACAAGACTTTCTACATAAGGAAGAAATGTATTTTTGACTTACTGGTTAATGGAATAGATTCAGTTTTATCCTAATGTATCGACCTGCCTTACTTTCAATTTTGATAACAACATGATAGCTGAGATGTGAATGTGTGACAGAGCACTTTAAGCGAAATTGACAAAGAACACATCCTAGAACCAATTTTCAAGGACTCTTCAATCTCCTCTGAGAGATATGAGAGAGAGAGAGAGGATTTACAGGGATTTTTGTGAATAAATACAAACTGGGATTCTTAATTCTCCCCTCCAAAGTTGGTTAGGGATGAGCTGTACCAGAAATTAACATTTCACAGCAAGTTTGGAATTATCGACTTCTTTCTTGGCGTGCTTGATATGTGTCCCCAAATTTAAGAGTGCTGTCGACTGGTGCCTGACACATGCAACAGAAAGCTAAAATAATTGTGGCAGGAAAGAATTTGTTAGATAGAATGAAAAGCTGAATCTGGGGAAATAGCTGCGTAAGCAGTAGAATCAATGAGTTAGTGAATGGGGTCTGTCTGGGAGAAGGGAGCTTCATAAGCTAGAGGCTCCAGTGTGGAGTCCTTTTGGAACCGATACAAAGGGGACACTCTGGGGGGAGGTGACGCAGAAGCAGTTGTGCAAAGAAGCTGTGGAGTTGAACTACTATGTTCCCCTGGGCCACAGAGGAAGTGTCGGTAGAAGTGTATTTATTACCGTAGCTGGGATTTGTTCAGAACCCAGTGTCTCTGAAGACTTACTCAGCTGACTACTAATGCTATTTTTTCAAGAAAGAGATACACACGAGGGATGGAAAAGTTTCTTCTAGCCTTTCCATTTTCTGTTCTGAAAGATACCTGAAGGTATGTTTTTCTAAATTAGTATGTGCACTTCTTAGCTTGTCCACTCAGCTTCTCAGCTTATTTAGTGGGCTTTAAAAAAAATTATTATATCAGATTTAACTTATGAACAACAAAGTCCAGTTTAAGTGTTCAGTTCTGAATTTTGACAAATGTGTACACCCATGAAATGATTGCCATAATCAAGATAGAGACTATTTACATCACACAGAAAAAAGATCTCTGTGCCCCTTCCCAGTCAATCCCTACTTCCCCCTCCATGTAAGCAAATGCTGGTGATTTCTATCACTGTGATTAGTCTTTTTCTGAGCTCTCATATTTTTTTCTCATCCCATTTATTTCTCCAACCAGTTTATTTTTATATCTACTTTTTCTATTTTTAGTAATTATATTTTTTAAAATGTACACTGAGCTTAAGAATGATTCAAATTTGTTCCTTCTTCCCAAGTAGTAAAAATCATGCAGTCATTTAGCTCAGCACAGTATACCTCCAATGTAAATGATATTCGGTCAAGTATTTTTCCTTAATCTTTTTGATATAAAATAACATATTCTATTAATAACATTATATAATATAAAATAATTTTAATATAATAATTTTATATTATATTTCTGTTATCATTTTATATTTATTATAATTTTATGTTTCATTAGTGACAGACTTCCTAAATTATTTTATACTTTATTTTAGTCTATTCTAGTCTGTTTTATTTTCATTCTTATTTGCACCATAGAACTTATTTCTGGGGTTATTTCTTTCTATCTAAATCACATCCTTTAGAATTTCTTTTATTAGCCTTTTGACAAAAGCATTGTTTGCTGAAAATGTTTTTATTTTGTCATATTTAAAAAGGTAGAATATGTGACATATGATTCTTGGTTAACAGTTATTTTCTTCGTAAATTTTAGACATTCTTTTGTCTTAAAACTTATAATGTTGGTGTTGGTCAATATATATTTTTATATATATATATATATATATATTTTTTTTAAGGAAATCTGTTCTTCGTTCTCAGAGTGCTTTTTTTTTTTTTTAAGATTTTATTTTATTTATTTGACAGAGATAGAGACAGCCAGCGAGAGAGGGAACACAAGCAGGGGGAGTGGGAGAGGAAGAAGCAGGCTCCTAGAGGAAGAGCCCTGATGTGGGGCTCGATCCCAGAACGCCAGGATCACACCCTGAGCCGAAGGCAGACGCTTAACCGCTGTGCCACCCAGGAGCCCCTCAGAGTGCTTTTATACTCTCTAGTCTGAAATTTCATTTGAACTACAAATATCTTCTATTTTTTCTACCTCAGTGTCATTGTCCTTTCTGAGTATGAAGATCAAAGTCTTTTATCAATTTGAGGAAATGTTTAGTGATTTCTAGAAATCCAGTTCAGTGTATCTTAGATTTCTTGCTTGCCCTTTGTCTCTCTTACAAATACCTGTTTTTCGATTGGTTTCTGTTGCATTTTCAATAATTTTGTCGGTTCTAAATACTAGTTCAGTTTTTTAATTCCTCTGTGTCTAAAGTAATGTTTACCCATCATCTTGTTATTCATTTCAATACTATAATTCTAGATTTATTCAATTCTTTTTTGAGATCTTCTGGCTAAATTTTTTATCTGTAAAAGTAAAATAATAAAGCATTATCAATTTCCACTCCTTGTTATTTCTTTAAATAATATTTAAATACAACATGTTTGTGTTTCTCAAAATTCCTTTATTAAAAAAAATGTGTGGTGCCTGATTATGCTGTCTCTTGTTTTCCTTCCCTATAAATTCTTATTTTAGTTTTTGTCTTTGAATTTATTTTACTTGAAATGTTACCTGAGTTGAAGGTACATACAAATGAATATTCTCATTTGTTTCAGCCATATAACTGTAGATTACCCCAAATAAAATATCAGTTTGAGGTTATTTAGACTATATTGGTAGTGGGAATTTAAGCTTCAGAAATGTGGACGGGCTAGCTTGTGGAAATGCTTTTCAGAGTTTTTGTTTTTTGTTTTTTTCTGTGACTGAGCAACAAGCTTGAAACTCAAGTCTTTTCATGTCCAGGTGATTCTCATATGATAGGTCCATTTGATCCCAGATTTATACTGGGGATTGCTTCAAATTGCCCAACTTGGGTGAGCACTGGATTTTGTCTTTTTTCCCTACATTTTGTCCGTAAGAAGTAGACTGTCAGTATTACCAGGGCTGGTGCATGCCTCCAGGGCCAACATTGGTTTAAATCTTAGTTTGCCTCTCTAGATTAACACTTCACTTCATATTTGGCCCTGAGGTTTTCTTGCTTTCTGGTGTTCTCAGTGTTTCAGTAAAAAAGATTTTGCAATATATTTTACCACGGTTTTTAGTTAGTTGGTGAAAGGGATACTCAGGGGGCTTGGTAAAAGATGGATGCAGCAGCAGTTCCTCGCACACACTGTGATAACTTGCAAAGAAAAACTCTGTGATTTTAAATACCCCAACTCTCCAGTTTTCATAAAAGAACTAAAGAAAAATACAATTTTTTTATTGAATTTATTTCGAGGCCCTATGGTGCCTTATTAAAATTAGAAAAAAAAATCAAACCTTTTAGAATATTTTAGGCTTTGTAGGTACATATCTGTAAAATATGACCTTTTGTAAATGATTTTTTTAAAAAGTGGCCCTTCTTTATGGATCTAACACCACATAATTTCACAAGAAGACCTGTTAACTAAACCCTTTGGCTGGCCATCCTTGCACAGAGTTCAGATTATACAACTTTTACCTGTTCTTCATTCTTTGCATGATCAGGGGCAGTGAAAGAATACATCATAGCTAATTGGGAAAAATCTTTAGATTTCCTAAAACATGTTATAAATTGATATTTCTACAAAAATGTAATATTTTTAACAGTGACACCTATTTATGATAATTTTGAAACTTACATACCCTCCTGTTTTTTAATTCAGGAGAAATGCACATTTTTGGTGAATTACTGACCTTAAGAAATACTTCAGAGATAAGCTTATGGTTACTTGGGTTCACATGCAGAAACACTGGAAACTAATTAATTTAAGATATCATGGACATGTCAAAATATTTCATTTTCCAATTAGGAAGGTATGAACTAATTACACATTATATCTTATATATAATTAGTATTATATTATGCTTTTTGTGATATTGTGTTGTATTACACCTGTTATAACATTACATCTATTTAGTGTAGTTATTATAGTGTAACATACACTAGTTGTTTCATCTAGACAGATTTCATAAATTCTGTGGGCCTTAGATTTTCTATCCATAATGTACAGCTCTATACCTCATATTGTGATTTTGAGAACTAATTATTAAGTATTGAATTTAAATGGTCTGTGATAATCTGGTACATACAAAGATCTCAGAATTTTATTTTTCCTTTGTTTCCCTTTCTTTATGTTGCCCTTGAAATTTCAGTGGAGAAGAAAAAGGATTTTTAAATGTACACTGATTCTCATACATTTCTTTTAACATGGGCTACATTTTTTAGGTGGAGTATAAAGCAATTTACCTGAGGCCTTGAGAAGTGGGCCTTGGAGCATGCTATCTCTCTTCTAAGAGTTGGACCATTTTATATGCAGAAAATATATGACCCAGGGCCAAAATGAACTTCTTGGCACATAGCCTCTTGGATATAGCTAGTGCTGGACAAAGCAGAAATGACAGGTTTTTGGAATGAGAAGGTGGAACAGAGTGGGTCTCCCAAGACTAGAAGAAAGAAGTTAATGCCAATGGAAGAGTCAAGTTCATGTTAGGAGTAAAATTGTAATGAATAGTTGAAATTAATTGGTAACTTTGGAGGCTAGGATCAACTAAATTAGTTATTTGTCTCTGAATCTTAAACATCATGAGGATTAAAGTCTTCCATTGTTTTATTTGAAATTAGCTCAAGATAGTTATGAAAATTCTTTAGTCTTTTAAAAAAAACTACAGGTTTTTATAGTTTCTCTAGATGTGATTTTAGAAAATTAATATGCATGCATGTTAAGTGCATATGAATTTTTTTATTCTCACAACTAGAAAATCTTTATTTTAGTAGATGGAAGCTAAAACATTCATTGATTCTTTACTGTAACATGTATAATGTTGTTTCAGATGGTATTATTCCGATTAATAGCTGGTTGAGATTGAATATAATCCTTAGAGTTTTGATCCAGTAATCCAGTTGTAAACAAATGACTAGAAGTAAATTGCAGGGAAATCTGAAATAATTTTACACTGGTGGAAAATAAAACTTAAATTTTAGTGGGGAATGTAGAAAGAGGAACGGCCTTCCCAGGGCAAAAACTACATGCATAAATACACACACACACACATATATGTATACAATGCACACATACACATATATATATTCAACTTTCATAATAATATATAAATTATATATATAACTTCAATAGTAATATGAAATACATATAACAACTTTAATAGTAATAGTTTCACTATTCAACAATATTTAATAATGATTATTGTTAAAAGCTGCATCGTATTTTACTGTAAAGAAACCACAAAATTTACTTCTCTATTCCACTCTTGCTTCAGATTTGGACTATTTCCAATTTCCCCCAAGAAAATATTGTTGGAATTATTATTTTATATATTTCTTCTCTTTTCTCCTTTGTTCTTTCCTTCCTTTTTAAAAGTTTAATAATTTTCCTCAGGTTAAATTCATGAACATATTATTTAAGTGATGGAAAATATTAATAGTAGTTATTATCTTTCTATCTTTCTTAATCATTGTATTGTTTAAAATAAGATATCTTAAAGGAATAGAAAACCCTTTTATGACAACTGAGCTTTCAGGACCATGGGGTCAAGTAACACAATATTGTCAGACATCCTGATGTCATCTAAATTTATTAAACCAGGCTTTATCATTTTAAGATACCAGATACCTTACCAGGTTAAGAAACAATCCCTAGTACCATTGATCTAATCATAATTCCAGTTACAAATATACCTTTATAAACATTGATATAATATTTTTGGGAAAGAATTGATATTGCCTAGAATTCAAGAAAGTGAAGATTTGTANCAATACATAAAATGGGATCCATTTTATAATCAGGATTCTTATTTTAGTTGGATTAGAGGTATTTCTTTTTAATTGCTTTTGCTTTAATTATTGGTTCAAAGTGTCATTACAGTAGATATAGGTACAAGACAAGACTGTGTCTTTCTTTTGAAATGAAAGAGTTGGGATTCTATTTTTTAAATTCTATTTTTTAAATCTGTCGATGGACAGTATTATGGATCGAACGTGTTCTTCCAAAATTCATAGGTTCAAGTCCTGACCCCCCAATATCCCAGAAGATGATGGATTTGGAAACAAAGTGGTTGCACGTGTAATCAGTTCAGGTGAAGTCAGATTAGAGTAGGGGGCGCCCGAACTCCAGTGCTGCTGGCGTTCTTAGAGAACGGGACAATTTGGACACACGCGCACGCTGGGGGAACGCCAGATGAAGATCAGAGTGACGCTGCCAGAAGCCCAGGAAACAAGCTGGGAAAACGGCCTGGAGCAGGTTCTTTTCCAGGGTCCTCTGAAGGCAGTGAGGCTGCTGACACCTTGATCTCAGACGTCTGGCCTCTGGAACCGGGAGACAACACATTTCTGTGGTTTAAGCCATTGACTGGCCGTGCTCTGTGATGACAGCCCTGGCGGACTCACACAAGCAGTCATTGCCTTAGGACGTGACTCATGGTAATGGAAAAATATAAAATATAAAATAAAATAATATAATATAAAAATGTATTTACTGGTAATTTTTCGAATTTTTTCTCTTAGTTGATATTCATCCTCATTTGGTATTCAGCCATTAAATGGTCATGATGACATGTCCATGAAATAATCTTCTCTAGAGTCATAAGTAGATTTGAGTCCAACCCACTAAATAATAGAATTGTGGAATCCAGGATATCTTATTTTATTATAGATGAGGGAATCAAGGTGGGGAGGTTTAGGGGCAGAGCTGTGTCCCCACGGAGGTAAGGTGGGAAACTTCCCTATCTTTTCCACTTTGATTGATTGCCTCATAATAGAAGGTTAAAGATAGAATTTTCTAGCCATAGGGGAAATAGACATATTCTGGGTACTCTTGAAATGTGGGGGTACTATTGACTGCCATGCCAAGCAGAATATAGACGAAGGAAGACCTAAAATCTTGAAATGAAACTTTTCCTAGTGAATCACCTGGGAGCAGGTGGGAGCTCCTTACTATCTATTCTCCCCATAACTGGTGTCTTTTTCTCTAATTAAGGGCAAATTAAACTTTCTTTTGGTCCAGTTACAGCTCATCTCTTGAGTCTTCCCTTCCACAAATGTATATGCATTTCTCCCTCCTCCCCCTTTGTCGCTGCTTTCTCTGTGCCCCACTAGGGGCTACATGTCTGTGATGGGCTGAATTGTATTCCTCGAAAATTGAAATGCTAAAGTCTTAACCCCCAGGACCTCAGAATATGACTATACTTGGAGCTGGGGTCTTGAATAAGTTAATTCAGTTGAATGAGGTCACTAGGTGGGGTCCTGACCCAATAGGACTGGTGTCGTAACAAGAGGAGGTGAGGACACCGACAGGGACAGGAGGAAGACTGTGGGAAGACACAGGGAGGAGATGCCATCGGAAGCCAAGGAGAGAGGCCTCAGAGGGAACTCTCTGCCGACCCCNAGAGGGAACTCTCTGCCGACCCATTGATCTCAGATTTCTAGCCTCCAGAACTGTGGGAAAATCACTTTCTGTTGTGTAAGCCACGTAGCCTGTGGTACTGTTAGGGCAGCCTTGGCCAACGAAGACAACTTCTTGAAGACCGAGTCAACTTTTAACTGCCACATCATTCTCTGCCCAGGACATGGCATGTTTTAAACTGTTTTTATTCTTGGGGTGCCTGCGTGGCTCAGTCCATTAAGCATCCGACTCTTGATTTTGACTCAGTTTATATCTCAGGGTTGTGAGATTGAGCCCCAAAATGGGCTCTGCGCTCAGTGTGGAGTCTGCTTGAGATTCTCTCTCTCTCTCTCTGTCCCTCCCCACCCCGCTCGCGCATATGCACGCTCTCTCTAAATAAATAAATAAATAAAATATTTTTAAAAACTGTTTTATTTTTAGCCTTACAGACTTCATCCCCAGTTCAAGCATCGGGCCTAATAAATACACAGTTGTTGCTAGAAGTAAANCTACTTAAAGTAATTAATGGAAAGCATTATCTTCTGAAAAGATCCAATTTTCAGGACAAGAAATAAAGGGAATATTGCAAGAAGAATTTGAGGAAGCAGAAAATTTTTCAGTTACCGAACATGAATTCTAATTTAGAGTTTAGTAAATTATAGCAATTAAGCTCAGTAGTTGGAGAGGGGTAGATGGGATTAGAAAAGAAAGTATATAGACCATGATAGGAATTAGAATTGGGGGATAAGAAAGGAGCCCTAAAATTAAGTTTTAAACATGAATTGTAATTAATAGGAGATTACTGCTAATGTCCGCAAGGCAGATCATACAGGGAAATCTGTTAGTGGAAGGTAGGGGATGAGGAGTGGTGGTCATTCAAGATGGGGAAATTGTGAGGCTCACAGAACACTCACATGGGCTATGTGGAGTCCAGCTAACCAGTAGTTGACTCTTAGCTTCTTACCCATTTGAAGCACTTTGGATTTCCCTTGATTCAGTCAAAGAAAGCATGGAATTCAAGGGAGGACTTGGCTTCAAGCATGTGGAATTCTCACTTGAGCCCTGACAATGGAGGCTATTAGATGAAGTCATGAGTGCTGGCCAAGTAATTCACAGGGCCCAGGGCAAAATGAAGGTGCTGGACCCTACTATTTGTTCAAATAGTAGGAAAAAAATCTACTGTTATAGGTATTATAGTTTGAAGTGCTTTCCTTTTTTTTTCCCCCTATTATCTCTTTCACAACTGGACGTAGTGCGTTTTATTTTATGTTTAATATACTTAAAGAAATAAAATTTTAAATATTTTAGCATAAATTTTTCCTTTCATCTTTATATGATGTACAGTACTGGGTTAAAATTCAAATATAAGAGCATGTAAATCACATACGAAATTACACAATTTGTTTTTTCGTACTGCATACATTTGTATTCTGTTCTTAATAGACAGTAGAAACACTGCAAAACTAACTCAGTTGATTATTAGTTTTTGATATGTGTGCATTCTACCAAAACTCTCTACATGTGGCTTACTGATAGATAAGGATTGAAAGGAAAAGGAAATGTGGGCTGCCTTAAATTTCCCTTTCCTTTGTCATCATTTTCTGTGTAAATGGTTGGATAATACAGGGAATAATACAGTAATAAATGATATGACAGGATTTCATAAGTGGTTATGTTTCTTAGAACACCAGTGAGTTTTTTTTTTTTTACATTTGAAGGAGATCTTGTTCAAATTGAAAGTTGCAACCTCTTAAGGCTGTCATTGTCTTCATTTAATCAATAGTTAATTTAAACAAGCTTCCTTTGCACTTGCTTCAAGTCTCATTGACTCTAGATGCATCATGAATCTACTGTAATTTTATGCTCTTGGGACATTGGACATTATGTGAATAAGGCAGCAAGGAACAGCAACACACACAGAGTGTGTGTATCTTCTCTGCTCTCACACATGCTCCATTGTCCCATCGAACTTACAGCACAAAAGTTCAAAGATAAAATTATTAAGAACATCAAGAAGGAGACAGCAGAGCATTAAACCAAGAGCAGTACCCTTCAGAGCATGAATCCCTGTACCACTGCAGGTCTCATGCTCTTGAAGCCAGCCCCGCAGGTGGTCTAATCAAAATCAAAGTATTTGAATCTACGTTTTTCAAATTTAACATGACTCCAGTTACCTAGACAATGTGTGTACCAGTAAAATTTTATTTTCAAATTGTATTCTTTCTTATGTAGACATACAGGAATGTTAAAACAAAATATTTTTAGGAAAATTAATTTAGAGGAATGTTGCTTACCATACAAATTAATTTGGTGCATTTTACATGAAAGTTATTTCTGGCGGATTTTGTCAGAGGGTGTCAAGGAAACTAGTATGAGTGAAATATTCTGTTTATTATTTCACTCATCTTTATGGCAAATCCATATTTATTCTACATTTCCTGACCAGTGAAATACTTTGTGACTTGATAGACACTTCTTGGCTTTCTGTTACTCCTTTT
>NC_048224.1:100722522-100741770 GCF_002007445.2 Ailuropoda melanoleuca
GTGTGTGTGTGTGTGTGTGTGTGCATGTGTGTGTGCACATAAATTTGTGCCTGTATGTGTGATGCGGGGGAGGGGAAGTGTGGCTTCAACTACTGATGTGTCCACAGTGGGGACAGTCTGTACCTTTCAGTGCCTGGGGGCGGGGGCCTGGCAGGGACCTAAATGAGTGCTGTGCTGGGAGGGGGACGACTGTGAGCTGGTCCCTGTCTGCCCAGGGAAATTTATCCCATCCTCAGGCTACCAGTACGAAATCTCTGAGCAGGCGCTTAGAGGTGACACATGCAAATCCCCGGCCGTGGAGACAGTCTGTGAATGCTAGTGATGAGGGTGGGGGTGAGGAGGGCGATAGTGAGGGCGCTAAGGACGTGATGTGAAGTGTTCGCCTCCCTGATTTGTTCTGTTCTGCTCCCTCTTCTCTCACCTCACCTTCCAGATACTTGCTTGTCCCACTAGAAGCACACCATTGCCTTTCAAAGTATTTCAGGTGTAAAAATCTCTAGAACACCCACTACCTTCAGGGGGAAAATCTAAACTGAAAAGTCTTTCAGCAAAAGCCTTTGAACCAGTCCAGAGCCTGGATGGTCTAAAGCAAAACCTTGCTGAGTCCTCTCGGTCTTTGATGTAAATGAAAATTCAGGAGAGGGTGGACCCGTCCTCAGCACGTCTGGCGTGGGAGTGGGTGGGCAGCTGGACGTGAACATATGGGGCCTGTGATCCTGGCTGCAAGGTGCGTGCCCCCTCGGTCCCAACTGACCACGTCAAATCCACTCAAGCGAGAGTGAGATTCGGTCTTGGACATCTTGTTTCCGCTTGGCTCACTTCCAATACAAGTGGCTTATCTGAAATAAGCCCGAGTAGTGCCTGTGAGGGAACCAAGCAGCCACAGCTTGTGTGGTTTGAAGGCCAAGGATCAGGTTTCCACAGCCACCTGGATCCCAGAGCGCTATTTAAGTCTCTCCAACACACTCAGACACGCACGTTGGGAGAACGGGTGACACCGTGGGTTTGACTGAGACTGTGCAACAGAGCAGGGTACAGGCTGCAGGTCACCAGGAGCTCGAATCTCAGAAGAGTAACCAGCGTCCGTAACCCCTACTGGGGAAGACTACAGGCTGCTGTATTTCGTATTCCAGCTCTGCCTTTACTGCCTGCGTGTGGTTGGGCAGGCCGCTTGACCTCCCGTGCCTTAATTTTTCCATCTGGAAAATGGATCTCATAGTACCTACCTGGGAGGTTTATTCAGTCAATACACTTTAAACGTTTGATAAATATTAGCAAAAAGCGTTATCATCAACAGCAGCAGACACCTGAATTTGAGGTCCGTCCTTTGTACATGCTCTCTTGGGAATTTCTAGTTTCTGGGGGGAACAAGCTTCATTAAGTCCGCAGGTTTTATCTGTCATGGATGCACATTGTAGGGGACACCAGGGGTGAGCAGACACAGCCACTGATCTTATTTTTTAATGCCAAACCTGGAAGTGTAGAGCTGGCATCTGGGAGGGGCCTTTCGCAACTTCTGGAAACAAGCGTCCATCCTTCTCTGAACTGGCTTCACACATATACACACGAATCCCTCCTGGGGATTACGCATTTGTCTCTCAATTTGACCCGAGGCCCAGGAGTCCAGGGGCTGTGTTTTTCACTCCCTTTTGATCTGGCACAATGCCCAGCGCCGGGCGCTGCTATACCCAGTGCGTGAATTCACGTTGCAAAGAAGTGTTAGCTGGGGCACCTGGGTGGCTCAGTCGGTTAAGCGTCTGCCTTCCGCTCAGGTCATGATCCCAAGGTCCTGGGATTGAGCCCCATGTCGGGCTCCCTGCTCTCCTTCTCTCCCTGCCTGCCGCTCCCCCTGCTTGTGCTCTCTCTCTGTCAAATAAATTAAATTAAATTAAATTAAAAAGAAAAATGCTAGCTTGGTCAGGATTTAGGCTCCTACACTTTTTTATTCCTAATCTACCCAAGACATATTTGCCTAGCCTAGTCTTTAAAATGATGGACTGTCCACAAAATCTCTACCTGATAGTTATAGGTCCTTCAGGGCATATGGCTTCTGCCCTTCTGTGGACATAGGCAGAGTTCCTAGGACAGAGGTCACAGAGCTACAGAGACATGGGGGTCACCACGCCTGGTTGACACACTTAGGTNACACTTAGGCTACATCTGCACATTTTCATAGAAGATCTACAGAGCTCTGACATGGTGAGTTTTTATTACATTTCATGGGAAGTGATTACAGAAGACAAATTATAGATACAGATATAGAGGAAATTAGTTATATAGAAATGTAAGTAATTTGTATTCAGTAATTATAATAGCTAGTTTACTAAGCATTTTCTATGAGTTAGGTATGTTCTAAGCATTTACACATACTAACCCGTTTTATAGATAAGGAAACTGAGGCCCAGAGAAACCCAGTAGCTTGCTCAAGATTGCACAGCCATAAGACATGAAGGCCAGCATCAACTATGACTGGATGGATTCTAAGAGGATGTACTTGGAACCACAATCTAAGCCGTGGAAGCAAGAGAACAACAAATGGCTGTATTAGTGATTGATTGCTGTGCAACAAAATCCTCCAAAACGTAATGGCTGGAAACAGCAGACGTTCATCAGCCCCCAGTTTCTGTGGGGCAGGACTCCAGCTGGGGCTTAGCTGGGTCCTCGGGCTCGGGCCTCCCAGGACCTTGCAGGGAGGTTGTAGTGGGGGGTCCCCCGGGCCCAGAGTGTGTGCGCTTCCAGGCTCCTTTCTGGGCCCAGACAGGCCTCAGTCCCTTGCCCCGTGGCCTCTCCATCGGCCACGTGTGTCCTCACAGCGGGGCCCTTAGCACTCCCAGCCACAAAGAGCAGAACACGATTTTTTAGTCCTCATTTCAGGACGGACATGCCACCATTTCTTTTGTATTCCAGGCTTTAGAAGCAAATCCACAGCACAGGCCACACTGAAGGGGAAAGACAGCACAGGGGCAGGGGGACCAGGAGGCAGGGCTGACTGTTGGCCCCCAGAGCCTTTGGAAACTGGACAAATCACTCTGAGCGGTACCGGCCAACTTCAGATCCAAATTGTCGGGGATAATGGATAATGCAGGGTTTTGTTTTTTTTTTCCTTCCTCTTCGAAAGAGGTAAAACCATCTGACATTTCTATATTTCTTAAAACCCAGAAAAGGAATTCCACATTTCTGCGCTTCCTGAAATGTGCCCATTGCATGCGAGAATTGGCCCCCGACCTTAGTGTGGGGCTTGTCCTTCTGGGAGCTGAGGAAGTCACTGAGCACGAGATCACCTCCATGCCCACAACCGCCCCTGTCATCGTCCCATCTTTTCTGGTAGCCGCTATCCCTCTCTATTGGGTAACACCTCACGTCCCTGCCATGTCCTTGTGCAGCATTGAAACTAGGTCAACCTGTTCTTTCATTAAGTTCTCCCCAAATATAGCACCGTGCATTCCAGAACGGTGTGCGGGGGCCTGGTCAGTCACTGAGAAAAGCCTGAGGAGCCTTGGGGGTTGCCATGGCAACCGCCAGATAAGAAGGGAGCTGGGGATGCGCAGGTTAAATTAGCTGTCTCCTGTCACCCGGGGCTGCCTGGGGGGAGGACTGCTGCTGCGGGGCGGGAGCCAGACGGGGATGCTGGGTGCATACAGAGCGGCAGCCCCAGCCTGGAGACAGCTCGCTCGCAGGGCCCCGAGCCGCCCTACCTGGGGAGGGGGGAGTGGGGGCCAGCTTCGGTGCTGAGAGCCACCCCCACCTCGGTCTCCTGGTCCAGCATCCCCCGATCTGCACGTGCCATGAACTGAGCATCTCACATAAAGGACTTCGGACCAGGAGGGACAGGCTGGGCTGCATGGGCGGCCTGGACTGCCGGGAACAGGGCCCGCGGGCGCCCGGGCAGCCCACGGCCCCGTAGGAGGGGCGCCCGCTGCCCCACCGGGAAGACAGGATTCCGCAGGGGCCCCAGGATTCTGCTTCTCCACGGGGCCCATTTTCTCTCTCCCTCTCTTTCCCTTTATTTTTAACGCAGCCTAAATAATTTTTCTTTTCTTACAAAATGCTCGTTGCCATCTGCTGACCAGACTCCGTCACTGCAAATAAAACTGTGAACCTGAGGGGGTGGGGGGCAGCGGGCTGGGGAGACCGCGAGCGAATGCTCCCGAATTAACTCAGACTGAGATAGACGGCTCTATTTCAGTGTGATTATTGGTATTAGGATCGGAAACCGTCAGCACGGTTTGGTTTGATAGGAGATTATAAAAATAGAAGAGGAGGACCCAGATGCTCAATCTTTGAGCTGATTACAAAAGGATGTCCATCCTTTTGCCTCCTCACGTACATAAACAAAGGGCAAATATCACAAATTCCTAATATTTATTTAAAAAATTAGTCGACAATATCATCACTTAATGGTTTAAGAAGGAAATGACAAATGTAGACATAATGATGGAAAATGAAGGGACTAAACCTGCGAGTTGTCAGGCCTGATCCGGGCAGAGTCTTGGTGTGGGGTTAGGGAGGAGAGCGGTGGGAGGGCAGACCTCCCCCAGCCTGTTCAAATGGAGGTACACACACCCTGTGTCCAATATTTAAAATGATAAACAAAGCTGCAAGCTGTTATATAAAACATCCTATCCTCCTTCCTCGGGAAATTTAGTTTCAAGTGACATGGCATGTCAGGTTGCAGTTCAGAACTCAGAGTCCTCCATATTGAGCTCCAGAACGCGAGCCCGCCAGGAGGACCAGCCTCTGTGCCCCCCGCTTTCCACCCAGCCCCTTCTTTCCTCCCACCTGGCTCCCTCCCAGGTGGGGACTTGGCTGCAATGTGCGCATACCCCAGCCTCACATCCCAGTTCTATCTGAGGGCCTCAGGCCACCGTGGGGTGTGCACACTGGAAGCCCACTTGGCCCTCCAGAGCATGGCCCCCAGGAGGAAGCAAGGCAGGGTTGCTGCAGCCTACTGGAGACTGTTGGAATAGGTCATTCCAGGGTCCCAGGTACCAGAATGTGTGGTCTAGAAGGGGGTGCCTAGGTTCCTGGGGCGATGGCCTTTTGTGTGATCGCACCTCCTTGTCCAGGGGTGAGAAGCCTGGCTGAGGGGGTGCAGAGCAGTTGTCCAGTAGGAGCTGGGGGCAAGGGCTCCTCTTGTCCACATTTCCGGCACTGCCGATGTGACAGAAGGTAAAGAGGCAGGAAGGCATGGCTAGGAACTTGGGGGTGGGAATGTCCTCTGCTGTTCCCCCTACCTACTCTCTATCCCTCCTTTTCTTGACCCGGTTCAAATCGCATGCATTATTCAAAATTATTCATGCCAAAACACCTTTACAGTCTCCCAATACCATAGCATCCAAATTCTGCTGCATGGCATTCGAGATTGGTGTCATTTGTCCCTTGGTCACTTTCCTGAAGAGGCACCAAGGGTGGATGTCATTTAAAATCAGCACAATTAATTGGGCATTTATGCTTGCTATTTTTCAGGAATTTATCACACCAAGATGTTGTAATTTCACACACACACACACACACACACACACACACATATATATATTTAGATCTCAATGTTCCTTGTTCCAGATTTTATTTTTATTGAGGTAAAATGGGTATATAACATTATATAAGTTGTAGGTATACAGCATTATAATTTGACTGTATAGACTACAAAGTCATCACCACCCAAAATCTAGTTAACAATTGTCCATACAATTGACCCCCTTCACCCATTTTGCCCACTCCCATCTCCTTCCCTTCTGGGAACCATCGATCTGTTCTTTGTATCTATGAGCTTGTTTTGCATTGTTTTTTTTGTTAGTTTGTTTTGGGTTTTGAGATTCCACATGCGAATGAAATCATGGTATTTATCTTTTCCTGTCTGACTTGTTTCACACGGCACAATATCCTCAAGGTCCTCCATGTCATTGCCAATGGCAAGATTTCATTCTTCTTTATGGCTGAGTAATATTCCATTATATATATATATATATATATATACATATATATAATGAACATATCATATCCTCTTTATCCATTCATCCATCAATGGACACTTAGATTTGTTTCCAGACATATCATGTAAATATTGATGCAATGAACGTAGGGGTGCATAAATATTTTCAAATTAGTGTTTTTGTATTCTTTGGATCCCAGAACTGGAATAGCCGGATAACAGGGTAACTTGAGGAACCTCCATACTGTTTTCCACAGTGGCTGCACCAGTTTGCTTTCCCACCAACAGTGCACGAGCGTTTCTCTTTTCGCCACACACTCATCGACACTGTTATTTCCTGTCTTTTTGATGGCAGCCATTCTCACCTTTGTGAGGCAATAGCCCATTGTGGCTTTGATTTGCGTTTCCTAATCATTAGTGATGTGGAACATCTTTTAACGTGCCCATTGGCCATCGAAGATACTGTAATTTTAAAAAATTTTCAGCGGAGACCATTTTTAAAGTGATCAACATGATCTAATTCCGCATTGTCTTTCTGACGTCATTCCCTCCTCTGCTCCCTTTGGTTTCTGAGAGGGCAATGGCCCTGCAGCCTCGTGTGTGCAAACAGACCTCCCTCTGGTGAACAGGCACGCTGATCATGGACACGGCCAGGCTGCATGGCTGTTGGCAGAACTTGTACATCCTTCTTGTGTGAGTCTGCCAGGCCTGACATAACAAAATACCCTGGATCAGCTGGCTTACACAATGGAAATGTATTCTCTCACAGTTCTAGAAGCTGGAAGTCCAAGATCAAGGTGTCACTAGGTTTGGTTTCTCCTGATGCCTCCCTTCTTGGCTTGCAGATGGCCATCTTCTCCTGGTGTCCTCAGGTGGCCTTGGCTCTTCTTGGTGTCTTCTCTGCATGTCCTGATCACTTTTTCTTGTAAGGACAGTGGTCAGACCGTATCAAGGCCCATGCTAATGACCTCATTTTAATATAATTACCTCTTCAAAGACCCTACGTCCAAATACAGTTATATCCTGAGGTCCTAGGAGTTAGGACTTCAACACATAGGCTGGGGAGGAACGGAGTTCACCCCATAGCACCTCCCGACCCAGGGAAAAGGTTTAGAACAGCGTCAGCAGTGAAAGTCAGGAGTGCTCATGAAAAATGTCCTGAACTGAAGAAAAGAAGGACTGGACACGCACAAGGGACAGCCTCACCTCACCTCCCTCATTCTGAGCTCCTGGTCCTTACGCTACTTATTTCTGTGTAGCCACATAAAGAAGGGAGTTCGGAAGCCCATGGGTGAAGATTGGCCAAAGAAAGAGATTCTGTGGCTCATCCCCTGGCACCTCCCAACGGAATAAACACATATTCCTGTTTCTTGGTTACTCTCCTCGCGGTTGAGCACTCTCTTGAAGGGGCTCACTTTCCTGGGTCTCTCGAAAACCATTCTAGCAGGTTGGGCACTCTTCCTCATCACAAACCTCACTGGCTCCTTCTTTGGCCACCTCGAGTCCATTTTTAGTGCAAGGTTCCATCCTTCGGCATTGTTCTTGTTACTCTATATACACTCCCTGGGTCTCCCCTGTCCCATGACTTCAAAGACACCTTTGATGCAAATGATTCCTGGTCTAGGTCCCTAGTCTGGATGTGTTTACTGCACAGCTCCCACGTGGATGAGACAGGCTTCACACGCAGTGTGTCCAACGCCAGATTAATCAGCTTCCTCCCCAAATCTGCTCCTTGCTGTATCTCCTGTCACCAGTACAGCCAGAAAGCTCCGAGCCAAATTAGATTTCTCCCCCTCACTGAGTCCCACAGTCAAACACGCCACAGACTGTTCTCTTTCTGTTTGATGTGTATATTAATCCATTCCACTCTTCCTCTCCACGTTTATGCTCTAGCTTCTGACCTCATTGGCCAGATGACTGCGCTTTCTGCTTGCTTCCTCTCTGTTCAGTTCGCTTGCACCCTGTTCCTTTTCTTAGATTTAAAGAAGATTAAAAATACAAGAATTAACCATTTTGACTAGTGGTCACATTTGATTTAATTCTTAGTAAGTCATTAAATGAATTCAACCTTATACATTAAGAAATATTTCATTTTCCCAAATTATTCCATTACCTTTTGAAGCAACTACTATGTTGAATTTAGATGAATTTAGATTATAACCTTCAAATTAATTCTCATTACAGTTACATGTATATAACCGTATCCAGAACAAGCAACATGTACTGTGTTGTTTTAAATTTATAGAAATGGTATTATGTATATCTTAAATGAGATTTTTAAACTTGTCATTATAACTCAGAATCTATCCCTGTCAATATATATGTGTGCGATGTGAGTGATATATCCGTATGTGTATATACAGATTTGCATGTCTGTCATCTATCTATCTAGACAACTTGTTCACTCTTCTAACTTCAGAATCCTGATCCAACACAGAAATATATCACAATTAATCATTTATTCCTTTGTTAACTGTTATTTACATTGTTTTCCAGTGAGCGTTGTTTTATCTGTTTCCTGTGCACACACCCAACATTTTTCATTGGGTGTATACTTGGAACTATATTCGCTGGGTCATTTTAAGGCTTAAGAAAGTGGATTTTTTTGTAAGAACACATGGGGTCTGAAGTTGGAACAGAGGGGTGGGGATGACAATACCAGGTCCCACCCCGGTCCTGAGTCCCCCGCGGGCTTGGGTCTCCCTGTGGCATCACTACTCCTCTCTGCCCATCCCCTTCTGTGCCTGCGGGCTCCCTCTGTGTGTTTGCATTTCTCCTTCCTCGGACCTGTGGCTCTCCCTGAGTTATGGCTCATCACTGCCCGGCCTCCATCTCATGGCACCTTCAAAGCTTCTGACCCCTCTGCTGATTCTCTCTCTTTCTGTATTTATCATGCCCAACACTCTAGAACCACCATCTGGTTGGCCTTCCTGAACCAGGCTGTATGGAAGGATACTGACTTCCAGTGGCTGCTGGGCAAGGGGGAGGGACTGGGAGCCTGGCTCTGGGATACCAATCTTTGCAACATCAGAGCTATGGGTGAGGAGGCGGCTTCCATCAGGGGCGGGGTGAGTCTTGCAAACATTCTGAGGTTTCTTCCCTCAAAGCTCAGCTAAAGCATCTCTTCCTCCAGGAAGCCTTCCTGACCTCCCTGTCTGATTTAGATGACCTTCTTTTTTCTTTCACGGCCCCAATACATTCCTCTATGATAGTGCTAATGAGTTTGATCTTATTTCGGATAGATGTTTAGTTACCTTGATTGCAGGAACCTCGTCTCCTTTTGCTCTGTCCAGTGCTCTGCACAGCACCTGTCACACATGAGATAATAAATGCATGACGTTGAGTGCCTCAAAAATGCCCTGGAGACTGGAAAAGTCAGAGAATGCTTCATACGTGAATTGGAGCGTGAGCTCAGCCCAACGTTCAGCCTCATGACGTTGGACATTTTCAACATTGTAACTGATTTTTCTCCCATCATTTCATCCTGTAATTCAAGCAAACTGGTCTTAATCCCATCACAACCCAAGCACACCTTTCTCTGTCCAACGCTTTCCACAGCTCTTGGCTTCATCGCCCCCACACCAACAAGTCCACATCTATAATTTCCAAACTTTCCCGGTTGTCCAGATCTATCCCATTTCTATCCAAGAGCGAGAGCCCTCCAGGCCAAGTGAAAAACGAAACATCAAGAAAAAAAATAAAAAAGGTCAAAGAGTTCCTGAAGCCAGGCTAGTGAATGAAGTGAGTCAGAGGGAAGGAGGAGGTGGTGGGAGGGCAGAGTCTGCAGTTGAGACTGGAGGAATGGTGGCTGAGGGGACACCCTGCGGGGCGTGATGGACAGAAGCCGCTAGGTGGGTGACAGTTCACTGGGGGAGGGGAGGGATGGGGACGGAGAGGCCAGGGCATCTGGGGACACTAACTCACCAAGAACCCCGATGAGTATGGCACCGAAGAGAGGCCAGGGAAAGAGCCGCGCTCGTCAAGCAGCGAGGGGAGGGCAGCTCAGAGCTCTGTAAAGGGCTGCTCCAAAGAGGGGCAGCAGCGGTGGTCTGAGGACAAGCGCATCTCAGAAGGGCAAGGGCAAAGGGGCTGGAGTTGCTTTGGGCGCCTAGAAGGTGCTTGCTTCCCCCAGACCCGCAGGTCTGATGGGAGGAGCCAGCAGCTGCCCGCTGAGAGGGCTGCAGGAGGCGGTGGCCCTAGGAACCAACAGTCAAGGAAACTTGACTGAGCAGCAGCAGAGGATACAGGGATGGGGCCTCAGACTGAGCGTGATCCCAAAGGGTGTGGTGGTTGGGGATCAAAAGCTAAAGCTGATGAAACGTGACATCAGGAGAGCAGCTTTGCAAAGGCCTGTGGTGGGGAGAGACCGACCCCACGGTCAAGAGGACACCATGAGATGCCACCAAGAGTTGGGATCCTGTCGTTGGTGTAGTAAATTAAGGATATTGCAGATCATGACTTCCCGAGTGAAGACAGACAAGCCGCCCACACAGAGCCCACAGGTAGCTCCGTCAGCATGCAAGCTCCCACTTTGGGGAAGTAAAAGTCCTGGGGGTCATTTGACTGAAGGTGCAGTTTCAATACACCCACACATAGGAAGTAAAGTCATAAGATTTGTTACTTGAGATCCTAGCAGGGACGGGGCCACCAAAGGGCAGTCCCCTCCATCCCAGGTGCGAAGCAGGGGACAGAGGGCAGTGTGGCTGTCGCTCATGACTTAGAAGGTGGCTGGGATGGAGGTCCCTGGCTTTTCAAGGGCTCGACTCTAAGTGGCTATTTTAACAGGTGGCCCGGGAGAAGCAAACTTGCGGCAGGGATCCTAAGCTCAGGACCTTCTCTAAGCAGCCAGGCTGGCTGTAGAGGGATGTCCTACCGCAAAATGCCCGCCAGCAGCTCAAACCAGCTGTCTTCTCCCGCACTAGGAGGTCTCCAGACAGGCAGCGGAGGTGACGCTTGAGGGGTGGGCCCAGGAACCGAGGTCTTCCCAGGGACATGTGGAGTTCAGGGGCCCCTGCTCATGGCTGCCAGTGGCTAGGTGGGCGTGGGAGCAGGGGAGTCTCCACGCCCTGGGTAAGGTCACCAGGGCTGAGAGGGGTTTGCACCCGAGAACCAGGAGCTGGTGGCAGGTGCCCGTTCCATGATCGTGGCTGTGGCCGTGGCTGGCTTTCCTTCTTTCTCTCTCTCCTCTTAACCATCTCCGTGCCTGGTGCCAGCCTTTTCTCTAGGCTGGAAGTTCCCACAAGGTTCCCTGGTGTTGCTGGGCACCTGGAGATGGAGTTCCCGAGACCACAGGTCAGGTCGGCCAGAGGGTTGCTCCTCTCTGCTCCAGCCAGCACCATGTTCGCTCTTCACGAGGGCCACTAGGACCCTGGGACTCCCTCCCACCCGCTCCTCTGCTCAGCTTCATTGTATTTTCATTGATGTCTGTATAGTGTACCTGCCTTTCAAAATTGCACAAAACATTGCCCACCACTTTTGTTCCTCTTCCCAAGAGAAAAAAAGTCTCTTTTGGTTACCGTTAAAAAAAAAAAAAGCAAAAACTATAATGGACACATTATTTTACTATAATTATTGTACAACCTATTAACCACAATTAGAATTTAAATTTCCTCTAAGTGACTAAAATTCTACTGTAACCAAGGGAAAATTCCACTTTAACAAGGTAGCAAACTCTTATAGAAAAATAGCCAGTGTTAGAACAGCCTTTGTTTTTTACACAGGTCACAAGTCAGACATTTAGATGCATTAAGACCTGAATAGTTTTGTATATTTTCTTCCACGTGTGGCTCAGTCAGCTAATGGGTACGGCCTTGTTGGGAGGCAGGGCCACGTCCTCCGACCAAGACTGCTGTGCTGCTGGACCCCAGGCCCAGGGCTCTGGCCTCACTCCTTCCTCACCCCTCCCCCTAGAAAACTCTCTGGAAGCTTGCCGAGATTCAGGACAGAGCCCCGTCATCCTGGCAACATTCCAGCGATCTAGTCTAGGGTCATAGTGGAAGCAGGACAAGGACAGGATGCAGAAGTTGTCCGGGGAAGTCAGGTTCCAGCGGTTGGTATTGGAGGTCACAAATCCTACAGCTCCCTCCCCTGATATACGCAGTGGGCCACTGGGAATAGAGGCAGAACGTGGCTCTGTTTTAGGTCAATGCCAAGGGGGCTGGCGCTGTCCTCCCTGTTACCCGGGCTGCATGTGGTTCCACCAGTGAGCGCTTCTATACCCGGTCCCCTGCGTTATATGGCTCCCCGGTAAACGACTGTGTCCAAGATTAAACTCATAAAAGAGTCAAATTTCTGAGTGAGGAGTAATCCAAAGCCTCCTCAGACACTGCCCCTAGGAGAGCTGATCTCAGGGCTGAATGATCACATTGTGCAGTGAGACACGACGTGCTGGGACCTCATGGGGACGAGCAGGGCTGGGCCCCTGGGGAGAGGCTTGGGGCTTACGGGGGGGAGCGCCATCTGATGGTTGATGATTGGACCTGACCATGGGAGGGGCTGTTACAGAAGGTTGTGGAGAACTCACGGGCCATCTGGGCATGCAGAACGGCATCCTTCTTCCATGCCACTTTGCCATTTGTGTGATGGCCCATTATCTCAGGAGATTCTGCGTGCTGTCCTCCCTACTTTTCCTGCTGGACAGCCTTGCCCTTGTGACAGAGGTGGTGGCCTTTCCCTCCATCATACTCTTCAGATGTGGGTCCTGTCGCCCCTGCTCATTCTCAGAAATCTTCTTTTTCTCTGAAGTGGCCATAGAAATGTGGACTCAGACACTGTGGCTAAACCATTATTACGAGTGAACCTGTGGATGGGACTCTTCTCCTCACTCAAGGGCATCTCCAGGCTCATCCATGGAGAAATCTAGGAAAGACCACAAGGCCACTGTGAGCTGGCCAAAATGTCACGTCCATCTGGGGTCCAGGGCATATGCGTACTGGCATTGTCAAACAGCTCATGGATGATAACCGGAGGTCCCTTTACAATGTGATCCAGCAAGAGAGTGCGCTGCCCTTGCCACCAACTGCCTTTGGCCAGAGGGGCAAAGTGTTTTGGGGAGCCCCCATTCTCCCACTTCCTTTGAAGATTTGTGGGGTGAATTACACCCCGATACTGTTTTCTGTCCCCCACAGAGTTCACGTTGGCTTTATAGTGACCTCCCTGGATGACAGGAGCAATCACTGTGGTGTGAGAACACATGAGATTGATTTAATTGCTGCCTGACAGACCACACCCAAACTTAGTGGCATAAATCAACAACAATATATAGCTTCTCATGATTTTTCAGGTTGACTAAGTAGCTCTTCTGTTTCACAGGACGTTGGCTGGAGCCCTGGGATAACTGGAAGGTCCCAAATGTCTGACTCCCTTTCATTCCCATCAGACCTCATGTGTGGAAACTCAAAAGTTGTAACTAGAGGAGCTTATAACGTTTTTTGGGGGTTGGTGATGAAGGGGATGGTAGGACCCAGAGATTACAGGGAATACTATTTCTTTTTAAAGATTTTATTTATTTATTTGTACAGAGAGAGAGGAAGAGAGCACAAGCAGGGGGAGCATAGGCAGAGGGAGAAGCCGGCTCCCCACTGAGCAGGGAGCCCGATGCAGGACTCGATCCCAGGACCCTGGGATTATGACGTAAGCTAAAGGCAGACTCTTAACCAACTGAGCTGCTCAAGCGTTCCAGGAATACCATTTTAAAGAAATTAGTCAATGTCTCAAACTAAGGAAATCTTATTCATGCTTACTTTAACACTGCAAGGGCTTCGCACAATATCTTGTTTTGTTGAGGGGCAGAGTTTTGGAACTCGATGCAAGTTTCCAATCTGTGTTTCTGTAATAACATCTGTCATTTTAACTTATCACGATGTGACTAGAGGGTTTTCACTAAAATAATTAATTCTGAAATCTGCTAATGCAGGTTAAATGAAACACATTTTAAAAATAACGTAGATCATATTCTTATAAAGGCATTTTGTGTATCTAGTAGGCAGAATAAAGATCTCCCCCGTCTCAAAACAAAAGTCCATGTCCTAATCCCCAGAACTTGTGAATTTGTCACCTCACATGGCAGAATGGGCTGTGCAGATGTGATTAAGGTTAAGGACCTTGTGATGGGGAGATTATTCTGGATTAACCTGGATGGGCCCAGTGTAACTTAATGAGTCCTCAGAAGAGGAGAACCTTTCCCAGCTGTGATCAGACAAAAAGGCATGGTCACAGAAAACAGGGTCAGAGAGAGGCTACATTGCTGGCTTTCCAGGTGGAGGAAGGGGCCACAATCCACAGAATGCAGGAAGCCTCTGGAAGCTAGAAAAGACAAGGAAACAGATTCATTCGTAGAGCCTCCGACATGTTGATTTTAACCCAACGAGCCTGGTATCAGACGGCCTGCAGGACCGTTAGAGAATACATTTCTGTTGTTTAAAGCCACCAAGTTTGTGCAAACTTCTATCAGTTTATTATTGTTAATAGTGATTGTTTCTGTGGGGTGGCTTTTATTTCAAACCTTTTTTTTTTTTGGTATTTGAAGCACTGTGGAGAATTTTTAAGAGGAGTGTGCACAATTTTTTCAAACCATTGAGGGAGATTATGATCAGGGAGAGGAAGAAAGAAATAAGAAAAAGGGGAGGCAAAAGAAGAGAAGAAGGAAATAGAAGATTCTGGGACACGTTTCCATTCAGATTTCATAATCTGCTGGGCACTGAGCAGCCAAACAAATCCAGCCTCAGAGTGGCCAAACGTGGGTGGGCGGGGGCTCTTCCACGGTCCATCCATGTGCGTGTGTTTGCAGCCGCCACACTCAGACTCTGCCCCACTCAAGGGGAAGCTTGGCATGGGGGAGTTTCGGTGTGTTTTTGGCTTAAAAAAGTCCGCACTGAGTTGAAAAAAATTTGGTGTGATGGTATGAGTCTTTGCTCAGTAACCTCTGATGTGTGTTTTCTGGAGCTCTTCATGTCCCTTATATCACAATTTCCCTCCCTGACTTATTTCTTTTGTGCCGCGCCCCAGTTTTATTGAGAAATAATTGACATACGTCACTGTATATGTTTAAGACATAAAGCATGACGGTTTGGTTTCCATATATTGTGAAATGATTGCCACAATAGGTTCAGCAGGGGCGTCTGGGTGGCTCGGTTGGTGAAGTGTCTGACTCTTGATTTCAGGTCAGGTCTTGATCTCAGGGTCGTGGGGTCGAGCCCCGCTTTGGCTCCGTGCTAGGTGTGGAGCCTGATTGGGATTCTCTCTCTCCCTCTCTTTCTGTCCTTCTCCACCCCCCAACATGCTCTCTCTCTCAACAAAACAAAACAAAACAAAACTTAAAAAACAATAGGTTCAGCCAACATCCATCATTTCATATAGACAATAAAAGCAAGAAAAAAGAAAAAATATTCTCCTTGTGACGAGAACTCTTAGGATTGACCCTTCTCACAACTTCCCTGTATCTCACATAGCAGTGTGAGCTACAGTCTTCGTGTTGCACATTATGTATCTTATAACTGGAAGTCCGTCCCTTTTGGTTTCTGATAAGGAGGAAAATGCTTTGTGGCTTTTGCGTGACTTCTCCTAAGCAGAGGGATTTCGCCACCGGCTTCTTGGCATTCATCTGCATTCTCTCCAGAGAAGCCTCAGGGAAGCCTTTGAAACACTTCTTGTCACATCTCTCTGTGGCTCAGAGCCTCCTGTGGCTTTTCCGTTTTGCTCAGAATAAAACTCAAAGTCCGTCCTGTTGCTTACAAAGCCGGTCCTTACAAAGCTGGTCCCTATCGTCTCCCTGATTCTATGTCCATTACCCTCCTCCCGCCTCCGCCTCCAGCCCCCCGCCCCCCGCCCCTCCCTCCCTTGAAGACCACGCCCACTTCAAGGCCTCCACACCTGGTTTCATCACTGCGGCAATGTTCTTGCTCCTCGTGACTTCACGTGTCTCCTCAAATGCCCATTTTCAGGAAGAATCTTGATGTAGGAGCATTTTCATCGTCTGGTCCGTAAGTGGCCCTTGCTGGTTACTGCCCTCTCCCAGAGGCACTCTGGATAACATCAGGAAAAGCTCTAACGTCTTCTCCGGGCACCTCTCTTGGGCCCAAAGCCTCAGCAATAAAGGGGCACAGTAGGGACACCCACCCTCTGCTCAGCCCGGGAGTGGGGGCCGGGCATGTGCTCCGCGTGCTGGGGAGGGACAGGCCTTGCTGCGTGCGGCAGGGCTGCTGTCCAAACGCCGTCCACTCTGGCACTATTTTCATCCACCTTCAAGATGAAGAACCCTTTTCTTGCTGCTGCTTTTCTCTCTC
Source organism: Ailuropoda melanoleuca (assembly GCF_002007445.2). Lineage (NCBI taxonomy): Eukaryota > Metazoa > Chordata > Mammalia > Carnivora > Ursidae > Ailuropoda > Ailuropoda melanoleuca. The sequence goes on from NC_048224.1 coordinate 100,738,738, forward strand.
CATTTCATCTTCCATTTGAATCAAAGCAACGTCGGATCTTACGGGAACCAGCTCAAGGTGCTGTGTTGTCCTTTGTGTCCTGGATAGAAATTCACCTGGGGCTGATTTAAATAATCTTCCATGTTAGACCCTCACAGAAGAATATTAGGAATATCGAGTGTGAGGAGGAATTTTGTCCTTTTATCATAAAGAACAGTTTCTTTAACTTTGTGAGGAAGACTTTTGCCTGGAACTAAAATAATAGGATTCTACACCAGATGAAGGGCAAGGAGTGAAACAAAGATGGAGTTGGGGGGTTGGGAGTGGGGCTACGGGGTGGAAAAATGTATGCATGGGGAAAGAAAAAGGGTTGAATAAAATATTATGGATAAAGTTGGGCTCCCTTCTTAAGGCTGAGGGAAGAAAGACTTTTGCAAGTCTACGTTTACTTGAGTCGGGTGCCAAGATCTTGGACGCGCAGGAAAAGGGTCTTTGTGGGGTGTTTTCCACCTCCTTAACCCTGTTCACGCATGGTCATTCTCCCGGGGAAAATTTCTTCTGCAGTCTATCAAAGTCAGAGATGAACTATTTAGAGTCTGTAGAGAAAAACTGGTTACCATAACGTTTTAGCTTCTTCATTTAAATGCCTTTCATCCCCTCCTTCCACAATTCCGGTCCCACAGGGCATTTGCCCAACTACACAGCGTATGGTTCCTAATCCTTCTTACCTCCCACGTAGGTTGTAGGCACGTGGATGGAAATATGGTTTTTCTTGGAGAACAAAATAAGGGTGTGTGCACATGCAAAAATCCAGTTCAACCGTGTGTAAACAAAGTCACTCCAAGTTCTCTTTGATTAAAAGAGTGGCTATCAGTTGTGAAAGCCCAAGTTCAGAGACCAGGTCATAGCCAGGGAAAGGACTGGCTCTAGGAGGCGCTCAAAACCGGACTATGGTGGAGGGTAATCCTGGGGCACAGCCAGGGACGTTGCCGGGGAGGGTGCGGTGACCTTCCAGCTGTCGATGCAGGTGCCCCAGGAACATCCACATGGATCCTTCTCCAGTTTCGTGCTCTTGGCTGTCTGGTGTGTTTTTGCTTCAACAGCTGGCACCGGCGTCTGTCTCTGTCTTCGGTGCTGACTTGGGGCCAGTGCGGACCTGATGTGTGGGCAGCCCTGACCTGATGACTGTGGGTGCAGGAGTGTAAGTAATAGGGCAGTGTGACATGGGGACTATACCGTGTCCAGAGCTCTCCTGTGGGACTGGACCAAACTTACCTGCCTGGGGGTTTTGCTTGATAACTCACATTTGCCTAGCTTAATGCCACTTGCATTCTTTCTTTCTTTCTTTTTTTTTTAAGAAGATTTTATGTTTAGGTAATTTCTCCACCTAATGTGGGGCTCAAACTCACAGCCCCGGGATCAAGAGTCACATGCTCTGCCAACTGAGCCAGCCAGGCACCCCCACTTGCCTTCTTGTCCCACTTTTCCACTCACCAGTTCTTCCTGGGAGCACATTCTAAATATCACTTTCATATACATTTTGGTCTCAGAGTCGGCCTGGTTCCGCGGAGCCCAGCCCAAGCCAGCAGGCATCACAGAGCATTCGGCAGACTGACCCAGGGAGGGTGGGTGGGCCCGGATATCACAGCACAGTGCTATTAGCCATTTAGATGATTCCGTTTCCTCTCCTGCCCCTGTGCTTCCATCATCACCAAACCATCTTCCAACGATAACTCGCCTTCCCATGTGCCTTTTCTATAAGGACTTGTAAGAACATTTCAGGTTCATTTGACAATCTTATTTCTCACTGTATGTTTGGAGTTTGGGATTATAGATCAGTCTCCCCAGTGTCACTAATGAAAGTCTGTCCCCGAGAGTGAGACCGCTCCTGGGAAAAGGACAAATGGTATTTCAGTTCCTGCGAGGCTGGGACATTTGGAACCAACTGCGTGTCACCTCGAGAGGCCTTGTTTTGGAAGCCACTTGGCCTATCTTGGCACCTTCTCTATCAGGCTCCCTTTTAACCTCCAGAAGCTTCAACACTTTGATTTTCTGACTGGGCAGAGTTGAGGACATAAATTTTAAATGTTTCCCTCACCTCCTGGAGAGGAACATCTTACCCTTATTCCTCTGAGAGGCAGACAGATTCTTTGGTTAGACTCTTTAGAGAGAGATCCAGATTTGGACTTAAATCCCATGACTTGCGCAATTCATAAAATCCCTCGCTTACATTCTGTGCGGTTTAACATTTGGATATTAAGGGGAGAAATACAATGGTATTCTTGTGGATGCATCAAAGATATGGAGTGAAAATATGAACACATAATCTTGAGCCTTTTTTCTCTGTCTCCACCACAACAGGCAGAATCACAACCTCCTCTTTTGCTTCTGTGAGTTCAGATTTATATACAGGAGAGATTTTTTGGGGGGGGTGGGGTGCTAAGTGGCTCAGTCAGTTAATCTCTGACTCTTGACTTCTGCTCAGGTCGTGGTCTCAGGGTTGTGAGATCGAGCCCCATCTCAGGCTCTGTGTTGAGCATAGAGCCTGCTTAGGATTATCTCTCTCCTCTCTCTCTCTCTGCTCCCCTCCAGCCCCCGCTCACATGCTCTCTCTCTCTCTCTCTCTCTCTCTCTCTCTCTCTCTCGGAAAAAAAAGGTTTTTTTTTCCAAAAAGAAGAAAGCTTGAATTTTGATTAATGAGCTTACTCTAAGATCTTGAGTGATTGATTACAAAGATTAAAAAGTGTTTGTAGGTAGAATCACACGCTGTGAGCACAAATAACCACGTTAATATATTTTCCCAAATCAACTTCGCTTCACAAGCATCTTACTTTAGTGGAGGGTAATACAATCGTCATTTTGTTTCTCTGTTTCAGGAAAGAAGTTCCGTAGTCGGGTGCAGCATTCAATTCCCTACCCCTTCCCCTATACACCTTTTATAAACTGGAGCTCGGTGTGGGCGCGGGCCCTGGATTATAAACGGTTAAATGTGGGTCTAGAGAGAAGCACAGAAGAAGCTACTCCCGCTCGCCTAAGGAGAGAAGCCTGAGCCTT
>NC_048224.1:100741870-100749378 GCF_002007445.2 Ailuropoda melanoleuca
CATCGGAATCCGGGGATGTACTGTATGGTGATTAACATAATATAATAAAAAAAATCATTAAAAAAAATTTTTAGTGGGGAATGTAGAAAGAGGAACAGCCTTCCCAGGGCAAAAACTACATGCATAAATACACACACACACACATATATGTATACAACGCACACATACACATATATATATTCAACTTTCATAATAATATATAAATTATATATATAACTTCAATAGTAATATGAAATACATATATAACTTAACTTTAATAGTAATAGTTTCACTATTCAACAATATTTAATAATGATTATTGTTAAAAGCTGCATCATATTTAACTGTAAAGAAACCACAAAATTTACTTCTCTATTCCACTCTTGTTTCAGATTTGGACTATTTCCAATTTCCCCCAAGAAAATATTGTTGGAATTATTATTTTATATATTTCTTCTCTTTTCTCCTTTGTTCTTTCCTTCCTTTTTAAAAGTTTAATAATTTTCCTCAGGTTAAATTCATGAACATATTATTTAAGTGGTGGAAAATATTAATAATAGTTAATATCTTTCTATCTTTCTTAATCATTGTATTGTTTAAAATAAGATACCTTAAAGGAATAGAAAACCCTTTTATGACAACGAGCTTTCAGGACCATGGGGTCAAGTAACACAATATTGTCAGACATCCTGATGTCATCTAAATTTATTACAAACCAGGCTTTACCATTTTAAGATACCAGATACCTCACCAGGTTAAGAAACAATCCCTAGTACCATTGATCTAATCATAATTCCAGTTACAAATATACCTTTATAAACATTTATATAATATTTTTGGGAAAGAATTGATATTGCCTAGAATTCAAGAAAGTGAAGATTTGTACAATGTCTGTTGTTAATCATTATGCATTGTTACATACTATGGACTTTACAGGTATTTAATGGCTAATGTTTTTAGAAAATTTCTCCTGTGTACTTACTGGTTACTCCCAAGGACTTTTAGCTTTTCAAAGATGGTTTCAGGTTTAGAATACATATCTTTGTCTAATGTAGGGGTCATCATCTTTATAATCTTCACTGTGTAAAAAATTATTGATTCCATCAACTCACCCTCATTAGTCTGAATGTGTTAAGATCTTTGGAAAAAGTTAATAAGTGCTTTTCTAAATTTGTTCCACTGGGTTATGTACCATGATTAATCATCACATTCATCATAATTTGGGGTTATGATATGGTTATTTCATCCTAAGTTGTCAGGTCTCAGATATCATCATTATTGTCAAATTTTATATTTTTAATGTGTATAAAATTAAATCCATTCAGGATTAAATAATGAATGTGTTTACAGGTTGTAGTTGCATCTTCTAGGAATTATCCTGCTATAATCATTGCTATTTTTTAGTTGAAGGGAGTAACTTCTACGTTGTAGAAGACAATAATTAAATAATGGTATAAAATAGAGAGTGCTCTAGGCTTTGATTGACAAAATTTAAATTCTGTCCCTCCCTGTCCACCTGCTTTCCCCTCCAGTCCCCATCCAACTAATATGTAGTGTCTTCTTTTTAAGATAAATGGATTAAGTGATCCCAGATTCTTTTCTTCCCATTCTAAAATTGAATACTGAATAATAAATGTATTATTATTTTTATAATAGTATAGTATAGGGGCGCCTGGGTGGCACAGCGGTTAAGCATTTGCCTTCAGCTCGGGTCATGATCCCGGGGTTCTGGAATCGAGCCCCATATCGGGCTCTCTGCTCAGCAGGGAGTCTGCTTTTCCCTCTCCGTCTGCCTACCACTCTGCCTACTTGTGCTCTCTCTCTCAGTCAAATAAATATAATCTTTAAAAAAAAAAAAGGAAGTTTTATTTATTTATTTTAAGTAATCTCTTACACTCAATATGGGGCTCAAGCTCATGATTCTGAGATTAAGAGTCACATGTTCTGGGGCGCCTGGGTGGCAGAGCGGTTAAGCATCTGCCTTCGGCTCAGGGCGTGATCCTGGCGTTGTGGGATCGAGCCCCACATCAGGCTCCTCTGCTATGAGCCTGCTTCTTCCTCTCCCACTCCTCCTGCTTGTGTTCCCTCTCTCGCTGGCTGTCTCTATCTCTGTCAAATAAATAAATAAAAACTTAAAAAAAATAGTATAGTATAGTGAATAGTATAGTATGTAAAATATACTATTTATTTTTAAAATAAGTGTAAAAGGTGATGATATTATATAATTTTTACAGATTGGTATTTTTAGTCCCAAAGCTTATGGTAGCATCAATGTCTGCTGACTTGAAATCCAGCACACTTTTGATTAGATTGCACTACTCTCTGCATGCTGAATTCAGCAAATGAGGATGCAGCGTGCAGACCTGAATGCAGAAGTAACATTTTTTGTCACAGTAGCATTTTACCTTCATACACATTTTACTGAGACCTCTTGTTTTCTTTTAAGAAAGTAATTTAAAATATTGATGACTTCTCTCAAAGTTATATATTCTTAACTAATTTGCTCTTACAATATGGCACCACTGGATGATGGGATATCGGTCATTATCTAAATTTTATTGAATCTTAGCTATAATAAAGATTCTTAATAGTGTATTATTATATCTCTAATGGAAGTAGTTCTCTAAATGAGAGTTAGAACACTTTAGTATAGTTACTAAGCCTTCAAGTTTTCTCTTTTGATAATAAAAATAATTTTGCTTCCTTTTCTACTTGTGCCCATTTATTTTTTGTTTTTTTTTAATGAGGTAAAATCAAGCTTCAGATAGTTTTTCCTAACAACAATATGTTTAATATATGGTATACATTATATATATATCAAAGTACCATGTAATCTTTGATAATACTTCTTATTCAGTTAATTTTATAAATATTTTGTAACTCATAAATTTTTAAAATTTGCACTGCATGTGATCACTGTACAAAATAATTAATTTTCAAAAACAAAACTCTCCTTCAAAAAGAAAGTAATGTAAAAGCTTTATATAAGTATATGGATTAATATAAATATTTGAGACCTGCTTTATTAAGATGAATTTCTATGCAAATTCTTACTCACAAGAATAGACTCTGTTTGCAGCTGTAAAAATGAATACATAAAGAAATGACAAGACAGACAGCCTGTCACAGCAGCAGCTGCTACAGTCTATACAAGAGATGTGAAAAGGAATGAACAGCCTGTCTGTTTTCTTGCTGCTCTGAGTGGAATGAGCTGCTAAGGGGATCATGGCCTTAGGCTTGTCTGTATGTATGCTGCTTAACTGGAAAGTGAAATATGTGAATTTTCTTAAGTTAACAAAGAATTCCAAATGATAATCTTATTGTTAAATATGCTCATTTGCTCTATAATTAATCTTCGAAGATTATTAGGTTTAATTGATTTTAGCTATAAAAATCTCCCATTGATGCAATTTGAATATAAATTAGTACAATTTTTAAATGGGTCAATTCATAACTAAATCCTGCATATTTACTCTTTCCAGAGCTCCCTAGTTTCCTTACAACTTTAAAAAATATCAAGCCATAAATTGTGTTTTTAAAACACATCAAAATTTTGTTGAAAATTATTTGGTTATAGACATTCATTGACTCAAAATAAAATGACTTAATATCTCCATAACATGTAATAGTTGGAGCAAGGATGTCCAGGAATTATGTTAGGGAGTTAATAATAATGAAGTACAGAATTCAGGCTGGTTGAAGAGGTAGGCGAGAAAGAAAAGGTTGTTAGATCAACAGATTGTAGATAGAGACCAAGGATAATTGAGAGTTTTTCTAGAGTGAATGAGCTTGAAAGATAGAAGTAGTGGCTTTAGAGTGAGATACTTTTAATCAATATTATATAGGAAGTCAAATTACCATACTTGTAATGACAATGCCTCGTGTGGGACCATGGGGAAGATGAGTGGCTAAAGTGGAAGGAGAACAAGCTTATTAGAAAGGCACCTTATTGGCAACATGGATTAAATAACCAGCAATTAGTACAGGAGTGATGTTGTGTAAGAGAAGGTGAAAGTGATCCAGGAGCTAAAATCTTCAAAAGATAAATAAGGAGAGAGATCTGTGGAGTACTGCAAAAAGGAGGGAAAGTGGTGGACAAGTCTAATTATATGTTAGGTCAGTAGGGAAGACAAGAAGAGAATGGTCTAAGACAAACTACCCCATTTACAGTCCTGGTACAAAGGATTACGGAAACAAAAGGGGCCACTACTTAAAGTAATTAATGGAAAGCATTATCTTCTGAAAAGATCCAATTTTCAGGACAAGAAATAAAGGGAATATTGCAAGAAGAATTTGAGGAAGCAGAAAATTTTTCAGTTACCGAACATGAATTCTAATTTAGAGTTTAGTAAATTATAGCAATTAAGCTCAGTAGTTGGAGAGGGGTAGATGGGATTAGAAAAGAAAGTATATAGACCATGATAGGAATTAGAATTGGGGGATAAGAAAGGAGCCCTAAAATTAAGTTTTAAACATGAATTGTAATTAATAGGAGATTACTGCTAATGTCCGCAAGGCAGATCATACAGGGAAATCTGTTAGTGGAAGGTAGGGGATGAGGAGTGGTGGTCATTCAAGATGGGGAAATTGTGAGGCTCACAGAACACTCACATTGGCTATGTGGAGTCCAGCTAACCAGTAGTTGACTCTTAGCTTCTTACCCATTTGAAGCACTTTGGATTTCCCTTGATTCAGTCAAAGAAAGCATGGAATTCAAGGGAGGACTTGGCTTCAAGCATGTGGAATTCTCACTTGAGCCCTGACAATGGAGGCTATTAGATGAAGTCATGAGTGCTGGCCAAGTAATTCACAGGGCCCAGGGCAAAATGAAGGTGCTGGACCCTACTATTTGTTCAAATAGTAGGAAAAAAATCTACTGTTATAGGTATTATAGTTTGAAGTGCTTTCCTTTTTTTCCCCCTATATCTCTTTCACAACTGGACGTAGTGCATTTTATTTTATGTTTAATATACTTAAAGAAATAAAATTTTAAATATTTTAGCATAAATTTTTCCTTTCATCTTTATATGATGTACAGTCCTGGGTTAAAATTCAAATATAAGAGCATGTAAATCACATATGAAATTACACAATTTGTTTTTTCGTACTGCATACATTTGTATTCTGTTCTTAATAGACAGTAGAAACACTGCAAAACTAACTCAGTTGATTATTAGTTTTTGATATGTGTGCATTCTACCAAAACTCTCTACATGTGGCTTACTGATAGATAAGGATTGAAAGGAAAAGGAAATGTGGGCTGCCTTAAATTTCCCTTTCCTTTGTCATCATTTTCTGTGTAAATGGTTGGATAATACAGGGAATAATACAATAATAAATGATATGACAGGGTTTCTTTAGTGGTTATGTTTCTTAGAACACCAGTGACTTTTTTTTTTTACATTTGAAGGAGATCTTGTTCAAATTGAAAGTTGCAACCTCTTAAGGCTGTCATTGTCTTCATTTAATCAATAGTTAATTTAAACAAGCTTCCTTTGCACTTGCTTCAAGTCTCATTGACTCTAGATGCATCATGAATCTACTGTAATTCTATGTTCTTGGGACATTGGACATTATGTGAATAAGGCAGCAAGGAACAGCAACACACACAGAGTGTGTGTATCTTCTCTGCTCTCACACATGCTCCATTGTCCCATCGAACTTACAGCACAAAAGTTCAAAGATAAAATTATTAAGAACATCAAGAAGGAGACAGCAGAGCATTAAACCAAGAGCAGTACCCTTCAGAGCATGAATCCCTGTACCACTGCAGGTCTCATGCTCTTGAAGCCAGCCCCGCAGGTGGTCCAATCAAAATCAAAGTATTTGAATCTACGTTTTTCAAACTTAACATGACTCCAGTTACCTAGACAATGTGTGTACCAGTAAAATTTTATTTTCAAATTGTATTCTTTCTTATGTAGACATACAGGAATGTTAAAACAAAATATTTTTAGGAAAATTAATTTAGAGGAATGTTGCTTACCATACAAATTAATTTGGTGCATTTTACATGAAAGTTATTTCTGGCGGATTTTGTCAGAGGGTGTCAAGGAAACTAGTATGAGTGAAATATTCTGTTTATTATTTCACTCATCTTTATGGCAAATCCATATTTATTCTACATTTCCTGACCAGTGAAATACTTTGTGACTTGATAGACACTTCTTGGCTTTCTGTTACTCCTTTTCTCTTTTAATCTCTTTGTTCTTTGCCCCATTACATGATTTTGAAAATGTAGGAATGCATAGGTCTATGCAAAATATTTCCAATTATGTTGGATTCATGAGGCAGGTTTGAATTAATAGGAGTTTGTTGGAAAAAAGACGTATTTGTTTTCCCACATCTTCATCCTTCCAAGCAATTTGTTTAAGGAAAGATTTTTTTAATATGTTCAAACTTTCTGTAAAACCTCTGGAAAAATGCAAAAACCTCTCTGCACTTGTGAAACATTTTTACAAAAAGTATATCTAATTAGTAAATATGGATACAAATCTTTTGATATGCATGAAATGTAAAGTTATTATAAGCAAGATTTTGCCATGACTATGGGATAATAGCCTCAACTCTTTTCTTGCTATTATTAAATTAATCATCTACAAATCCATGTAGTTGCCTCATTTATAGTATTGACTGCATTTTATATAAGTGTAAAGACTATCTCCTCCTCTATATCCTTGACCTATGTTTTTGGAGCAAAACTCTATTATTAGATTCACCTTGGAAGGGGGAGAAAAACAAAGAACATCTTTTCTTAGTGTAGGTTCACATTCATCAATTTAGATGGGAATTCCATTGAAATCAATAAACAGAGAACACAAAAAATTTCAAAACTTGTCAACTCAATGGTTTGTGATGCTAAGGAGCTTAGAAAAATCACCCAATTTATGATCACTGGATTAAGGGAATGAACTGTACTATGATCACTTCCAAATATATCTCACATGTGATACTTGTCTAACCATTTGTTCTACTTTCCCATTCCATTCTCCTCTGCACACGATCTTTTCATTTTCCATCAAATAATAGGTAATAGTATCGGAGACTGTAGAAACAAATTACATATCAGTTCCTCTGGTGAAATGATGCAATGGTAAATTTGAAAAATACATCACATTCATTTCATTATCCCATCACCAGTATTTGGAGAAGAATTAGTTCAAGAGTATTACTGCAGAGATAAAAGAACTAGTAGTGATAGGCAGGTCAGGAACATTTGTCTTTTGTCATAAAAACAAGAACAAAATTATCTTTAAGTCTAAATTGGAAAGAATTAGTATATTTTGAATTTGGTTGTCCATAGTACATATTCAATAAAAAAAATTGGGGTTAATGAATAAATAAATTGATCAGTAGAGGTTTTTTTTTTTAATTTGAGAAAGAAGCAAAGAAGCGTGAGTCACTCTGATTTATGTAAATGTGGAAGTATCACCTAAAGTAATTTAGAGTGGTTCTTTCAAAAATATAGATTCATTTAAATACTTTGAGTAAATATTTTGTTTGTGATTATAAACTTGAAATTGGATTAT
>NC_048224.1:100749478-100871031 GCF_002007445.2 Ailuropoda melanoleuca
TTTTTTTCCACAGAGGAACAAAGCATATAATCAAAAATGTGTACGCCCTTGATTTGTTTTCAGACAAGCAATAATTTCAACCACTCCTGCAAAATTCTGTTCACTGATTTTCTGTGACAATTTACATTTAAAATTGTAAACATTTAAATAATATGCAATTAACTGGGGGGGGGATTCGTTTAAGTAACTGCATCAGATTAGATTTTAAAAGTGAATACATTATTGTTTTCTGTCCTTTCATACATTTTATTCTTCGGAAAATCCATGCCACTATTCAAAAAGTAGCTCCTTTTTCTCTTTTAGAACTGAGCTATAATATTACTTTTTCAGAGGAACCCTCTTGAGCAATTTAGTTTAAAACAATCCAACCGTGTTTGTTTAACACCTGGTTTACCAAGGCAGTTTGGTAAGTCATGTGTTCTTAGTGCCTAGCATATGATAGACACTCAGTAAACATTTATTGAAGGATGAATGATAAATCTGGACTTGGACCAGAAGAAACTGTATTTGAAAAGGCTATGCAGTAGGGGAAACCTTGGCACCATTTAACCCGCAAGCATTTCGTGAGTCAGGCAGAAGGGAATTTCTTATATGGGGAGGAGTAAACAAGGCAGTAAGTACTGGGTATAGGGGAGTTAGTTGAAAGGTGGCCTGATAGGACAGTTGAACAGGAAATGCCTTTCCTTGAGATTACCAGATTCTCAGACTGGCTGTACCATTAATCAGATACTGTCACAGGCTGATGGTAGTTCAAAGTTCTGGGCCTTAGAAGACAGAGAGAAAATTAACTAAAGTTGGTCAAGTCAAATAGCAGTTTGGTCAGTTGGCACAAGGAGCTAATAATTTGTAAAGACACAAAGGAGTTTGGAAAGTCTCTGTCTGAACTTGTTACAGGTAAATGATGGAGGCATTTGTAAGTCATACCTAAGTTATATGGAAAAAGGTGATTTCTTTAGTAAGACATTTCTTGGAATGTAAAAGGGTGGGAGGCTTTCTTTTTTTTTTTTTTAAGATTTTATTTATTTATTTGACAGAGATAGAGACAGCCAGCGAGAGAGGGAACACAAGAAGGGGGAGTGGGAGAGAAGAAGCAGGCTCACAGCGGAGGAGCCTGATATGGGGCTCGATCCCACAACACCGGGATCATGCCCTGAGCCGAAGGCAGACACTTAACCGCTGTTTCACCCAGGCACCCCAGGTGGGAGGCTTTCTTAACCATTGCTGCTTTCTAAGAGCACAGGGCTCATGTAAGATGTAACACCACCAAAAGGAATAATTGAATGCATGATTGTTATAGTATATTTAATGTGATATATATGACTATATATAAATCTGCCTATTTAACTATTTCTTTATGTATTAATTTTGACACTGACATGGCTGTTCATATGCATCTACAGAAATATGAGCTGACCAGTGTTTCTTAATATGTTTGATTGTATAAGACTAACCTATGTGTTATTGAGTATTTATCATCCTTGGCTTATGACCACTATAGGCCTTGATATTTATGACAATTAAAAATACCCCCACCCATACTTTCAAATGCCCCTTAGTAGAGCAGTTCTGATTCGAGCTGAGAATCATTGGGATGCAGATGTCATTGGGTTATAGATCCCAAACACTAATGTTACACTTCAATAATATTCTTTATTTTCACATGCGTGTGTTGTAAAGCTGCATTTGTTAAATATGTAAATACCAGAAAATACTTGTTTGAATCCATGTGATCCATTTCACCGTAAAAAATTCATCTAAGCCAATAATGGGGCAAAAATTCTATTCACCTGCCAGCTATTGGCATTCTTTTGGCAAATTTGACCACAGGGAAGTGTTCTGAGAAGTTTTTGCAAATGGATTCCCGGATTATCAAAAAAGACAAATAGATGATAACTTAGCTATGTCTGGACATTTTCAAAAGTGAATATAATATGTGACCAAACTAGTTCATGGGAGAACTTGTACTCTAAGGAATTTTGAAGAAGAGTGTGAGAACTCTGATAAAATCATTCTAGAGTTAGCCTTTTTTCTGATCCTGTTTTCATGCATGTAAACAACCGTTTATTGTTTAAGTAAATCTGAGTTGGTGATTTTCTTAGTAGTGGTCAAAAACATCTTGTGTGATATACAATATAAATCCAATAAAATCCAAATAAATGATCTTTTCTACTATTTCTACATTTAATGAACACAGAAAAATTACAATGGAAAATGTTACACATAAACTATGAGTCACTCCTTTTTGTTATACCTAGATATGCGTTTATGTTGCTTGTATATGTGGAAAAATTAACAATTAATGACTTTTTATTAAATATTTTCTCAGACTTGTGTACTAAGAAATATTAACAGGATGGAACAAATAATATGCAACGTTTAATGGGGGGGATAAATGAAATTTCAGGAGCTGTAGTTACTGGCTGGCTGAGAGTAACTGTACCTTGTTGAACTTTCCGATGAAAAAATGAAACTTGAGAGGTTCCCGGGTGGCTCAGTCGGTTAAGCGCTGCCTTCAGCTCAGGTCATGATCCCAGGTGTTGGGATCAAGCACCACATACGGCTCCCTGCTCAGCAGGGAGTTGGCTTTTCCCTCTCTCTCTGCCTGCTGCTCCCCCTGCTTGTTCTCTTTCTCTCTCTGTCAAGTAAATAAATAAAATCTTAAAAAAAGAAAAGAAAAATAAATAAAATGAGTTCTGAAAAACCTGATAAGAACTAGAGAATTAGTTTCATGGGAATAACAGATACTGAGATGGAGAAATCAAATTATTCAATCAAGAAAATGTCCCAAAAACCTAACATGTTCCAGGCACTGTTATATATTCTGGGGATATAATGATAAAAGAAAAAAATGGTCGTTACTTTTTCTTGCATGAAATTTACATTCTGTGAGGGTAAAAAAAATCAATACATGGCATGTTTTACATAGCAGTTATTCCTACATGCTCATAAAGGAGTAATGGTAGGATTGGAATGATTGTAAATAGAATGGTGAGGAAGAAAATATTCTTTGAAAGATGATGGTTTTGTTGGATTCTGAAAAATAAGCATAGCCTCACCATAGAAATTTCTTGGGTAAGCATGATGCAGGCTGAAGGAATCACAATTACAAAGACCCTCAGGCTCAGACTGTTTGCCTTGGCAGCCAAAAACAATAGGCCAATATGCCTAAGGTATTTTGAGCAGGTGAGTTTGTGGATCTAGATGGGACTGGAGATAAATACGGGAATGTGATTGAAAAGAACTTTATAATAAGGAGTTTGGGTAACATTTAAATTGCAGAGGAAAAGCTACTGGAGAGTTATTAAAGCTAAAGTGACATATTTTTAAAAGATCATGGTGCTTAACTGGGAATCATAAGAAAGAGTTTTTAGTTTTTTAGTTTTAGAAAAACTGAAGTAACCAATTAAAAGATTATTGCTAAACAATTGTTAAAATCATTTGGACTATAGAACAAAAAGTAAACAAATTCAGGATACAGTTTGGAAATAGACATCAAAGCATTATTCAAGGAGTTGGATTTGGAGGAAGGGAAGTAACAAAAATGTTTTTTTTTTTGTCTTTGAGCAACTGGATGTATACAATTTGTCATTTACTAAAATGGAAAAAAAAACCCACAAAAATCTGGGATACTAGAAGTATCATCATTACTCTTCATTTTGAGCTTACCCATTTCCATAAATATAGTATAGGTATATCATTCTATTTTCAGAAAAGTATGGTGAAGATAACTGATGTAAAAAAAAAAAACAACTTTTCACCACATGATAATCATAACCCACTATTCCTAGCATGAGGCAAAGTATTTCAGTTATCTCTAGCATCTGTCTATTCCTTCTTTGTCTTAGTAATAGAATTCCCCAGGTTATCTGGCACATTGTTGCCTACCCAAAGGAGAGTTTATCATTCTCCTTTACAATAGCCTGTGAAACTTCTGATCATCTCTTCAAAGATGAAGTCACATATCCTGGATTGCATTTTCCCCCATGCCTGCTGGTTAAGAGATGATAGCAGTGCTGCCTTGAACTCAGTGGGAAATGTCGGGGAAATCAGAGCATGCCATCTTGGCTCACTTGATGGACTTCCTTAAAGTCCAGAAATCTCTCCTGTGATTAATAATGTGAAAGAAAAGTAAACTCTGTTATTTAAACCATCACATTTTTGAGAATGTTAGTTTAGCTTGTACTCTTGTACTAGCTTGTATGAATAAATACATTGTTTCCTAGAAAATCATGCTTACTAAGAACATTTGTAAAATTTTTAACAAGCATGGAAAGATGGACTGTTGGATTGTGTGTGTGTGTGCGTGTGTTGTATGTGTGCACATGTGTGCATGAGTGCAAGCACTGAATAGTATGGGCCAAACAACTGAAGAAAGAAGTAGAAAAATAATTTTATCTACCTTTCCAAATGGGATAAATTGATACTATTTGTCTATATTGCTGAGCGGGAAGGAATGTTAAATAATGTTCATGTTCTATAAGAATCAGTGCTATACCAAATGCTGCTTACAATAGAACTAGGATGGGAGACTGGTACCATATATGCGATGTTTTCAAATGTTTGATTTGGAAATAGATGTCATAGTGAATCAATTAGGACATAAATGGGAACTTGGGAAAAACTCAATTAAGTGTTAGCATTTCTACTTATGCTACAGAACCCACGTAACTTTTGTCAGAATTCTGTTGCCGTATACTTAAGATGTATTATGCTTTCTAGTGACATTAGTAAAGATAGAAAAGTCTAGAATAACTTCATCCTGCAAGTCAGATACACTGCAAGTTTTTAATCCTATATATAATTCTGAAAGTGGGCATCTTACTTGCTTTTGCACAGCAGCCGAATAAGAAGTGTGTTTGAATAAGCAAGTTAAAAAGGGTATTCAGACTATATCCTTTCAAAGAAAATGAATGAAGCAGATGCAGTATGTCCTCCCTGTTTCACAAAAA
The DNA here is from genome assembly GCF_002007445.2 of Ailuropoda melanoleuca. Taxonomy (NCBI): domain Eukaryota; kingdom Metazoa; phylum Chordata; class Mammalia; order Carnivora; family Ursidae; genus Ailuropoda; species Ailuropoda melanoleuca. Next base: position 100,754,428 of record NC_048224.1, read on the forward strand.
TAAATAGCAATCAACAAAACTTCCATCTCATATTTAAAAAGTTTAATCAATGTTACAGTTTTCAACTTTATGTCCAACACATATTATCCAATTAGTAAGAAATCAATGATTTATAATCATCCTGACAAAGATGAATACAAAAAAGTTCAATTTAGTTGAATAATGAGCAGTGTAGCCTAAACACTTTATTTGTATTGTACTTTAGTTAAACCTTAATATAATAAATGTGCCACGGTGTTTTCTTGATGTGGGAATAAAAACCAGCCACCAAAGTTTTGGGTCTTCCTTCCTTAATGTAAAATTGTTTCTGAAAAGTGGCTATTCAGTCAGTGTCTACATTTTCCAAGCCTTTGTCAGAAGTGTTACAATTAATTACACATTTAAGTTAGTCAAAAGGAAGACCAAAAAAGAAGCAAGCAATTTGAATGCTATAAATTGTAGAAGGTATTGACATAGTAATATTTTAATTTATAGTAATAAATGATCATATGAACTTTTGCCTAGATTTTCTAATTCATTGTATATAATTTGTAAAGAAAGAGGGATGAAAGGAGAGGGGGAGGGAGACAAAGGAAGAAGTAGAGAGAAAAGAAAGCAAGGAAAACTTCCCTTTGGAAATAGGAAAGCTGGGAATATCACATCATCTGTAGTTCCATTCTCTTCTTACTAGAAATTGGAATGATCCGGTGACATTGTTTCAGGTAAGAAACTTAGCTAGTTTGAGCTAATAGTTCTGTCTTGGATATTTAAGCTGTGGCTTTGAAATATCAGGTCTAGAAAGACTGGAATTGAGATCTTATAACTTTAACATTTCTTCCTACTCCACTCCCCTGACCACCAAACAACAACAACAACAACACCTTTAAAAATTTTCCTCTTAATTTTCAAGTAAATCCTCAAACTTCCCCATATACCCTTGGTCAGCTAGATCAAGTGCAATCTAGTACTTCACTTGTGCCCTGGCAGAGAAAAACCGGTGGCAGGTTTTTCTCCTTTATGGGATGGGCAAAAACTGGAAGAACCAGTTTAGAGCACTCCAGTGAAGACCAACAATGTAGCAGATTCTCGAGAAGATATGGGCCGAGATCTGTGGGCTGCCCAAGAGGAGGGAACCTTCTAAGTTCTCATTCAAGCTATATTACTTTTGGAGGAAAGGCAGTAATTAAAAATCAATAGAAAAAATTTCTCTGAGCTGCAGACCTCAGTTGGCAGACTAAGCATCCACAGAATTCCAGGTCAGAATCATAAGGAAAAAAAAAAGTTGTCTGTAAATATCCTGGTAACATCAATTGAGGGCAAATCTTACAACTTTCATGTAGAAGAAACCAAAACAAAATGAAACATGGTATCTGCATGGGAAAATACACACACACACAAACACACAAACCCCTATCTGACATATTTTTCATTTAAAGCACTAAAAATATACAGATTGCAAAGAAGTTGGCTCTGTGACTTTTCTGAAGTAAGCTGCCTTTTGGCGAACAAACTTGAAAATATAAAAAACTTGGTATGGGTCTCTAGGATAAAGGAACACTGTCTTTCGTTTTCATCATCGTCTCATCTGATGGCTTGCTTTAATTACCAGTGAAACCTAACTTTGATCTTTCTTGACTTGGCCAATATTTCAGATTTTCCCCCTTACTATGTAATCAGTATACAGATAGCAAACCTAATCTGTTTTCTATATCAGAATTAGAATTTGAATAGCCCTGTGTATAAACCCGTTATTTTCTTCATTTCTCAAGCAATTTAATTTAGTATTAGATGTTAGCTACAGATCTTATTATTAACACCACAGGTTTTTCATATTTCTGTTTTTCTCACTTTGCAATCAATAAATGCAATTAAAAGTTTGCATTTTCTAGTATCTTAGATCTTATCCTCTTAAATACAGGTAACCATATATACATACTTTTTCTTTTCTTTTTGGCATATTTACTCAATTTTACTTGAAAGTCATGGTTTGAATATAGAATAATCTTTTCAGGGTTGATATAATTCATTTGTAATTGTAACATTAAACCATTTAAAGAATCACATAATTCAGCAAGAAACCAAGGGCAGATAGTTTTTAAACCAAAAGTATTTTAAAATAGTTTATCTCGTCCATGAACATGTTTCTCTCCACTTATCCCACAATCTGCCGAGTGCTATTTTTCTTACTTTCATTTTCTGACAGTTTCTGTATATACTCCCAATGAAATTCAACAAGTTTGAGATTGAAAAAAATCAGTTATCATATTAGCTAGCATTTTTTTTCCAAGCAGAAAAAAGGAGACAGAATTGTTTTAAATGTCAACTAGTAATAAAACATGCTTGTTATGCATATGTAAGACTCAAGAAACAGAGAACATCCCATGAGAATTTAAAAAACAATCATTGCTAAACAAAAAATAAGTGAATGGATTAGATATAAAATAACATTTAAAACACTACAAAGCCACCCATGTGCTCTGTACGATTTTGAAATATGTGATTATATCATTAATTTTATAGTTACAACTTACTGCAGGTAAAGCAGTTGTGATGGCATCTATATATCTAGATATCCCTAAAGTGGGAGAGAAGCAATAGAAGTATTAGAGGAAAGAAGACAATTTTTGAAATAGCAATTTATTTTCTAGATGAAAAATATAAACTGCAGCCCTATATTTGACATGAGTATATATCAAAATCTTTCCTCAAATGTGGACTGAAGCCTGAGTTGTTACTTGCAGGCCTGATTATAGTGCAAGGAAAACCCAATAAAACTTGTGGCACTGTACTTGTTATAGTTCCTTTCTCTAATAAGTATTGATTTTGAAATATCGGTAAAGATTACAGCTTGTAGGTAGAAACTGTTGCCCCAAATATAGTACAAGTATTTTTTTTCTGTTAGCTTTAATTTGGTAAAGTGATTTACTATGATTAATGAAATTAGAAGTAGCATTGAATCCTGGTTATTGTTATACCTGACGTATTAAAGATAGTTTAAACATGGTGGAAAATATTTTTATACGTGCTCAAGGAGAATGAACCTTGGCACATAAAGTTTATTAAATCAGCGTGGAATTTAAGAAACAAAACAGTTGAACATAGGGAAAGGGAAGGAAGAATAAAATAAGATAAAAACAAAGAGAGAGGCAAATAAATCTAAGAGAATCTAACTGTGGGGAACAAACAGGGTTTTTGGAGGGGAGGTGGGTGGGGGGATGGGTTTTTAAGGAGGGCACTTGATATAATGAGCACTGGATGTTATATGCAACTGATGAATCACTAAACTCTACCCTGAACCTAATAATACACACTGTATGTTAACTAACTTGAATTTAAATAAAAAGAAAAATCAAGGCAATTTACATCACAGAACATTGTACATGCTTAGATCAGTTCACAAGCACCAAGTCTCTGTTAGTCAGTGTATTACTAAAATTCATAAAAGTGACTTTTCCTACTTTTTAGCTGGTTATGCACAGAATATATTAAGAAGGTCAAAGAGGGCATTAAATCCAAAGAAACATTCATTTTTAGTGTTATAATGAAATTATCAAAGGAGAAATATTTTAGTAAGTAATGCACCTATTCTTTTTACAATCTCAAGTGATCTCTATTGAATTGCTATATTGTGGTAGTTGACAAATATGATATGAAAAAAATACTTTTTACATTAGTGATAATTTTTCTAAAAAATAAAAAGAGGAAAATGTTTGTTTAAATGTAAATGAGTAACAAAGCACCAATTGTTATGCATATGTGTCCCAAAACAGCAAATACATTTACTGAGCTAAATATTCATTTATGGTTGAGAATTTTAAAGAATTCTATGGTTTAAAGAAAAAAAAGAATTAGAGACATCATGAGTAGACTGTGCAGATTTGGACATCTTGCTATAATTTTGCATCTTCTTTTTTTTCTTGTTTTTATCCATGCCTAAGTCGACCAAATCCTTAATCAAAATAACAAATCATGTATGTTATCCAGCATTGTATAGTATGAAATAGAACAGGCTAGCCTATTAAGAACAAACTAACATTTATNCTTGTTTTTATCCATGCCTAAGTCGACCAAATCCTTTTTTTTTTTTTAAAGATTTTATTTATTTATTTGACAGAGATAGAGACAGCCAGTGAGAGAGGGAACACAAGAACACAAGCAGGGGGAGTGGGAGAGGAAGAAGCAGGCTCATAGCAGAGGAACCTGATGTGGGGCTCGATCCCATAACGCCGGGACCACGCCCTGAGCCGAAGGCAGACGCTTAACCACTGTGCCACCCAGGCGCCCCAAGTCGACCAAATCCTTAATCAAAATATCAAATCATGTATGTTATCCAGCATTGTATAGTATGAAATAGAACAGGCTAGCCTATTAAGAACAAACTAACATTTATATAACAATTAGAAAACATTCTGATGTTCAGATTCATCATACTAATTTTGAGGAAATAACAGTTCAAATGATAAATTAGTTATTCTGGAAATCAAGAAAAATATTTATAGATGAAGAAGAGTAGGCTTGTTCCACATATATGATACATGATATATATTGGTAAAAAAGTGATTTTTTTCCCTTTTTATGACAACTAGCTTAGCAAGTATTTCATGGTGGAGAGAAACATTGAGTATGAAGTGGATTCATTCATCCATGTGTTTATTCATCCAGTAAATATTTACTAAGGACCAACAACTATTGGGAGTAAAAGATGAGTGTGATCTGACATCTGTCCTTATGAAGAATATCACATCTTTCATGTATTAANAAGAAAAATATTTATAGATGAAGAAGAGTAGGCTTGTTCCACATATATGATACATGATATATATTGGTAAAAAAGTGATTTTTTTCCCTTTTTATGACAACTAGCTTAGCAAGTATTTCATGGTGGAGAGAAACATTGAGTATGAAGTGGATTCATTCATCCATGTGTTTATTCATCCAGTAAATATTTACTAAGGACCAACAACTATTGGGAGTAAAAGATGAGTGTGATCTGACATCTGTCCTTATGAAGAATATCACATCTTTCATGTATTAAGCATTCACGTAATACTGACTAATTTCATTCACCTCTTCATTTAAGTCTCAACTCATTCCAGAGGTCACTGCCTTTGGGAAGCTTTTTCTGGCTCCCATGGCATGAGTTTGTGGTCCTCCAGAATCAGTACTCTCTGAATTCCTATAATAATAATCATTGTGTTTCCTAATTTTACTTAGCTCTCTGTTTGGATTGAGTCAACACACAAGAGACATGCCATTAGTTTCCAGATTAGCATTCCACCATCTTAGCCCACTGTCAGTGCTTCTCAAATTTAGTAGGCATATAAATCATCTTGAGATCATATAAAAATGCAAGTTCTGATTCAGTATTTCTGGGATATGGATGGCAGTTTTCCTCTTCTATTATGTTGATACTACTGGTCTGTGGGACACAATTTTAGTAGCAAGGCAATAGGTGTTATTAAATTATTAATCACTGAATGATTTACAGAGATGAGAGGTGAAGAGTTTTAATACTTAGTGGATAAATGAAAAAATGATTTAAAAGATATTGGACAGCCTGGTAATGCTGAAGACCAATAGAAAATGGCCACCAAGAACTAGCAAATGATCAGAAAAAATTAAGTTTATTCAGCTTGCTGTAGCAAAGGAAGATACACACTAGAGGAACTATTTGGGAGATTTATAGGATTTGGGCAATTACTGTGTAATTCTAAGGAGGATTTAAAGATGCAGATTATAAGATCTGGATGGGATTCAATAAAAGTATAGCTCTATTTTTATAATTTGTGTAAATGTCCACACGGTGCGTTATGTAGAATGACATGATAGCAGAGAAAGCATAGTCTTTCATCATTCACTCATTAAGCAAATATTTACTGAGATCCACTACCTGTCAAGATATTGTCTAGACATGTGTTGAGCAAATCCAATGAAATCCCTGCTCTTTCGGTGAAACAGTGGTTGAAAACAAGTAAGGAATATATACTGTGATATCAGGCAGTAAATTATATTAAAGAAAATTCAGCATGAAAACTAGAGAAAGTAAAGGAGTAGCCATTTTAGAGAACAGGCTTTTCTTTATTGGGAATAGTAAGCAGCACCTGCATAATACAAAGAACTTTTTTGTCAAAATCTGACATACAACTGTTCCATGTCATGCAAATACCTTGGACTAGAAATAAGTGTGATGTATTCTGATAACATCAAGAAAGTCAGTTTGAGTGGGATAGTGTGAGCAAGTGGAGGGCTTAAGTTGAAGACTTGCAGGGAATTTGTGGGACACAGTAAGGAGTTAGAATGTTATTATAGAAATAATGGGAATCCTTTGGCTACATATGAACAAAAAATTTCATGAATTGTTTGGTGTTGGAGACAGTTGTTTATTGTCTGGCTGCAGATTCTGGGAATAACAGAGTAAATAAAGGGGGATCCCATGAGGAATCCAAACTAGGTGTCCGCCAACTACAGATAATTACCCAAATCCACCCCACTGCCTGTTTTTACAAAGCCCGTGAACTGAAAATTGTTTTTATATATCTAAATGTCTGTTATAGAAGTACAATGAGTCCCCATTATTCACAGATTCTATATTTGCAGATTTATCTACTTGCCAAAATGTATTTGTAACCCCAAATCAATACTCAAGGCCCTGAACGCTCCTTAGCACATGTGCACATATACAGAGCATCAGAAGATTTGAGTCACTCGATAAACATGTTCCCAGCTGAGTTGAAATGAGACCACAATCTAACTTCTTGAATCAGCTCTTCTTACCTTGCCAACAAGTGTCTTCTTATATGTCTACTTAGTGCCACATTTTTCACATTTTTGTGGGTTTTTTTTTTTTTGGGTGATTTCACCATTTAAAATGGCCCCAAGGGTAGTGCTAATGTGCTGTTTCACATTCCATAGTGCAGGAAGACTATGATGTGTTTATGGAGAAAACACATATTTCAGATAAGATCTGTTCAGGCATGAATTATAGTTCTGTTGGCTGTGAGTTTCATGTTAATGAATCAACAATATGTATGATCAATGCAATCAATAAGGTGCCTTTAAACAGAAACGCACATAAAACAAGTAAGTATGCAATGATTGATAAAAATGTTGTCAAAGGCTCACAGGCACCTAACCTTGTATTTCCCCTAGGAGCACGGTTCAGTATTTGCTAACTTAGTGTTTGTGGAGACTATATAGAACATAACTAATGTGAATCACAGGAATTATCTGTACATACATAATAATCTCAGTTTTGCCTCCTGGCCAGCAAAGCCTGAAATATTTACTACTTCTCCTTTTACAGATAAGTTTCCCAAGTTCTTGCTATGGTACAGCAGAAAAAAAGATGTTGGCTTAAACTAAAGTGGTAGATATAGAAACTGCGAGCAGTTTTTATATATATTGTATGTTTAAACTTAGAGTCTATAAAATGTTGGAAGATTGTATAAGGTACACATAGATAAAAACATACCTATATTGATACTACCAACTACCTTTTTTTCCTTCATGTTGTCTAATTCATTAGATTTTGCTGTATTAATGGGTCTTACAATAATTGTGTTTCCATCTAATTCTACCTGCATTATTTATGCTGTGCCTTATTATTGGTTTTGAGGACAGTTTATCAACCATATAAATGTTCCCAATTATTATGGAAGGAACTTAGTTTGCTGACTGCTTTACAGTTACAGTAGTAATTTTGTCATCTGGAAGAGGTTTAAAATTTGCACACTGTTTCACTGATTACTTCTCTAACTGATCTTAGCTTGCTGACCAAAACTCACTGTCTTTGGCAGGTAAAAAAATGTCCTTTGAAGATCAGTCACTTCTGCTTCAGAAGGCCGGCACCAGGCTCCAGGTGCCAGAAAATGGTGTGATGAATTAGGAGGTTAGTAGTGATGATGATAGGCTGAAGAATAATATTTGTAATGAAGTTTTTATGGGGCTTTGTTTTTGCATTTGAGTTGCAAGTAGGAGTAAAACATTAGAGATAGCTTTTATTTTTCTGAAAGGATAACTGAATATAAATGAAAATTGCTTTCCCCAAACTATGTAGTCTTAGAGAAAAGAACTTATGTAAAGTTTTATACGTGTTTCTGTTTGGTATAAGGTTAATGCATTTGTCCAAACTTTAAGAGACTGTTTTAGGAACAAGAAATTTGAAAGATATCAGAAATATATACGACCATTGACCTTTGGAAATTATAGGATCATCCAAAGAGTGTATGAAGAGAGAGAAGTTTGAGTCAAACATTATAAAACAATATTTAAGGAGTTTGCCAAAGAATATGTTTCCTAAAAGAAGAACAGAGAAACAGAGTACGGGGGAGGAAATGATTTAGGATGCAGGTAGAAATTGATAAATCGCTGAAGAATTTACTTGAATTAATAATACATATTGTTGACTTTGGATAGAAGATTTTTTTTTAATTGACAAGTTTATAAATAAAATAAACTCTAATATATTCACAAGTAAGTGAATGGTAAGAAGAGAGCTATTTGTGCTTTCAGTCAACAGACTGGGAAGGAGGACTGGTTAAACACAACTGTCCTTACTTGTGTACCTAATAACACGAGACCTACATGTCACAGGTGGTCAATCAACCCTATGTACTAACAGAGGCACACGGAAGAAAGAATGGTAAATTAATTGCCCAGAAAGTGACAAAACCATACTTTTGACAGACATATTTAACCCAGTATGGTAGACATATTTGTCTCTGAACGAGAAATAAAAGAGCGATGGGGGTATGATAACCCTAGTAAAGATGTTTTAACATTTTATGAAGTAAAGAATCTTGCATTTGCCTTTGGCTACCCTACTAAATCATCTCACCTTGATGGCTCATTTCCTCCCATGTGTCCTGACCCATTCATGTGTTCATAGAGTTGTCATTGTGTACTCACTGTGAAGCGGATACAATGACCAGAGGTAAGAAAGCACAGCTGAAAACATTTGTGGTCTCTCCCTTTGTGAATCAGCTGGATCACTCAGAATACTTGGTGCCTCATTAGTTATCTGTGCCCCCAAAATGGAGAATGGTGATGCTAGACACATCTGCATGCTCCCAGTGAAAGGCCTCAGCAAGTAATATCAGAAGTAATATATGCCACACAGCCATTTGTTTTCATAAATTGTAGCCACTGATTTAGAATGCTTTTTATTTGTTGAAATCCATGTGATCCACAAAGTACTTGAAGACGTGTATGATAGCCAAACTCACATCCTCTTTCCACCGTTCAGTTTGACACATCATTTTGGCAGTTCTCAAAAGTGCTCTGATTTTTGTTGTTCCTCAACATTCACACTCATCTTTATTTTTAGCATATGTTGTTATCCTAGTCAACAAACAGGATAATCAAACTGCTTTGCATTGTTTGGTAAAAGATGTAGGACATGTTAGTGCCACAAGTAGAACAGACTGAGCAGGACAGATGCCTCCTGTGTTATGTCGCTGTCATTTTCTTCGCTCATTTTTTATCATGTCACATAATCTGACATCAATCCAGTCTTTCAAACCCTGACACACACACACCCAGTGTTTGATGAGACAGACTGAGTGGATCTGAGGGAAAGAAGTTGAGCTCAGATTGGGCAAGAAAGGAGGACACACAGTGTGGAAGCAAAAACATTCAGTTAATACTGAATGACAAACTTTTTTGTTATTCTTGATTAATGAGTAAACTTTCAAAAGCTGCCTTTGTTCCTTGTAATATCTCTAGTTTTGTACTGAAATTTAGATCTATTATCCAGTAATTTCAATAATTACTTTCTAAGCATTTAGCAATTCATCACAATGTTCTATGTGTTCCCTCCTAAATTCACTCATTATGAGTCTGATTTTGCTTAATTTATTCTCTAACATTTCATTAAAATAAATTAAATTACTATGTTCTCATTAAAATGAAATGAGAAATGTTATCATGAGATTTATAAAAGAACATTTGCTAATTTCTGCAACAGTTTATTTATTAATATTTCCATGCCATTTTCCTTAATGCTATTATTTTTACTAAAAGTATGTATCTGTTTTTTCATTACTTCATAATATCATATATAATTATAAAAATATACTTACCACTACATTAAAAGTTTCACTTTCTTTTAATGTTGTTCCCCAGAGACATTCAGTTCTAAAAATTCAAAATAAGCTCTTTGCTCAACAGAAAATAATAATGCAATCTGTCTTATATTTTATTGAAGAAACTCTCTCCTGGTTTAATTTGATCATATTCTTAGTATTAGAGTCACATCCTAATTCATTCATTCCATATATTCTGAAAACTAGAATTGAGAAAAAATGTATCTCCTATTAAGATTTTAATGAGTTGCGGGGTGCCTGGGTAGCGCAGTCCTTAGGCGTCTGCCTTTGGCTCAGGGAGTGATCCCGGCATTTTGGGATCTAGTCCCAGGTCGGGCTCCTCCACTGGGAGCCTGCTTCTTCCTCTCCCACTCCCCTGCTGTGTTCCCTCTCTCGCTGGCTGTCTGTCTGTCACATAAATAAATAAAAAAAAAATCTTAAAAAAAAGATTTTAATGAGTTGTAATCACTTCCAAAGCATAAAAAAAGTTTTATGTATGTGTAGGTAGGCATAGGTGACAAAACCTCAGCAAAGTAAAAATGTTATATTTATAAATAGGAAGAGATTGAAAGTAGTTTTAGCATTAAGGTAAAACTAATATGATTTAGGAAATTTTGATTATAAGCAGAAAAAAAATCTGTTTTGCCGAAATACAACCATCTCAGACTGACCATTATTACTTTGTTTCATCTCTTATGCAAAAAAGGAGAAGTGGGGATGGATTTAGGGAATGGTAAAAGAAGATATACCAATGAAACTGAATCAGAAATAAATGTTAATTTTTTTAGATAAGGGAGAATAATAACATATAAAGAGTTTCATTCTATATGTCTGCTTGGTTAATGAGGAAAATTTACTTGTGAGAATTTCAGAGATAATACTTTTTTGGCTAATTTTAATGTCCAGTGTATTAAGATAATTTTTGCATAGTATTTTTATGGAAGATATTTTAAAATGATCTGTGCAGCCTCTCTCCTAAATGATTTTATTTTTTAAAGTGTTACAATGGCTGAGGGTGGTCTTTGAATTCCATTAACTATACTCTTTAATACATTTTGATGAAAAGTCACTTGACAAGTTTTTAGAATATCTTTCTGAGTATTTCTGATTTCAGTTTATCCGTCTTATGTTTGGATATTTACTTAATGGGTATCTGATGATTTTATCATAGATTACATTATCGGACAAACTTCATATTTTGCCAACTGCTTTTCAATTGCAGTATTCGTCACTGGGAATAGGTATAAATTTTCACACTGCTACACTGATTCATTTTCTCTGACTAATCTTAGCAAATTTATTAGTCCTCATCCCATCTATTTCAGGGGAGAACAATGCTGTTTCAAGATCATTCTGGTTTAGAAGTTACTGTTTTTGTCTAAGTGATTAGTCAATTCTAGACTCAAATTCAGTTTCTCCAGCATTAAACTTTCTATTTGGGATGTTCTGACTCCTTCCCTTCTTCTACTTTTTTTTTTTTTAAAGATTTTATTTATTTATTCGACAGAGATAGAGACAGCCAGCGAGACAGGGAACACAAGCAGGGGGAGTGGGAGAGGAGGAAGCAGGCTCATAGCAGAGGAGCCTGATGTGGGACTCGATCCCGTAACGCCGGGATCACCCCCTGAGCTGAAGGCAGACGCTTAACTGCTGTGCCACCCAGGCGCCCCCCCTTCTTCTACTTTTACTTTGTCCATAGGCAGTCTAAACTTGAGGAGTGTGTACTTGATGCTATGATAAATGTATATATCACAATGTTCTATGTGTTCTCTCCTACATTCACTCCTTACGAGTCTGATTTAGCTTAATTTATTCTCTAACATTTCATTAAAGTAAATTAAATTACTGTGTTCTTGTTAAAATGAAATGAGAAATGTTATCATGAGGTTTATGAAGTCTTTTATATATATATATAAGAGAGGTACCTGGCTTTTTGCTGACATTACTAACTCCTTATCTAAGTGTCATCCATAATGCCTATTCTCAGGTTTCTGTTATTTTCTTTATTCTACTTTATTGAAAGCCATCCTACCCCAACTTCTTTTGTTATCTACTTTACTGTCCATAAAAATTCTCATGTATCAACAGATGACCATAAATATAAAATATATCAAATCACATTAATACTAAATCTCTTTAATGGCTTACCATTGCACCAAAAAACAAAACAAAACAAACAAAACAAACACAACAACAAAAAACCCCTTACTTTTGTCTGCAAAGCCTTTTAATGAAATGTCCCTGCTTTTATCAAATATTCTACCTTTCTCCCTCTGATTCCATCTTCCCTTTTTAGTTACACTGGTTTTCTTTAAAATCCTTAAACAGATCTCATCCTTGCTTGAGTCTCCAGACATTATTTCTTTTCAAATGTCCTTTCACCTATAGTTAACAATACTCTCCCTTTAAACCACAGATTAAATATCAGTTCGTCAGAACAGTGTGCCTGACACCTATCTGGTACTATGTATTTTCTCACTATTTCCTTCACCTTCCGATTTCTTATTATGTTAAAATAATTTATTACATCCAGCACTTAATTTTACTCATAGTCCACGTATTTGTCACCTTTGACATGTTTTCTATAATGTATACTCAGTGAGAAAGTATTTATTAGTATGTTTCCATCGCCTCTTATGTATCTAGCATTCATTAGGCATTAAATAAATATTTGTTGAATGAAAGAAAAATAGTTTATATTCCATGAACAGATTATAAGAAAGTCTCAGCAGCTGAAAATAAGGAGACAAAGGGGTTGGGAGCTATTGGAAAAGTTGTAAAGTTAAGGATGGTATGGTGTAATGTTCTTACACATTAAAATAATGTCATTCTTATTTAATAAGAAATGGGAGGATGTAGAGAGTAAGTTAAAATTTTTAGGGTATTGAGGTTTGAGAGTAGTATGCTTGCAATAGACCTTAAGAAACACTGTGATTATTTTCAATGAAAAATTTATGGATGTTTTGTTGTTGTCTTTAGTAGATGGAATGTAGAATAAACAATAATAAGAAAGTTAAGTAATAGATATATTTATTCACTCTATCAAAGTGTTCTCAGTATTTGTTATGAATCATGTCTTCTCTAGGTTCTAGAGAAACTAAAACAAAGGAAATTAAGATGTCGCCTATAGAAATTTCAAGTATATTAGGGGAGACTTTGTCCCATCAGCATTTTACGGTTGTACGAACATCCAAAAAACAATTTAACATAGAAAATTATGGTAGACACATTTGGTTGCCAACTCAATAGTCATTTCTACTTGTTTCCTTAGTAACAGAATTCAGGATTGGTTCATGCTTGGTGCTCCAGGAGAATGTCATTTCTCCCATCCCACAGCTTACTCTTCTCTGATAGAAATAAATTTAATGGTGTGTGTATGATGCAAACCTAGAAAATGGTACAGGAAGATGATGCTGTGGGAGCTCCAGAAAGAAGGTTTTAACTATAAAATAAAGAGGGGCAGATAAAGAAAAAGATTCCTTTTTTTCTTGTCTTTGGGGCCATACAAACTTGAAGCTGTGGCAGTCAAATTTAATGTCAGAGAGAGAAATTTGAGAACAAAAGTCAAGATTCTAAGAATAGAACAGTGGACTTCTAAAAAGTTGCCTGTTTTCCAAAATTTGTAATAAATATCTGTTGTATTCAATATCTAAGTTGCATGTATTTAAGTGTTGGTTATTTATAGACAAAATATCTTGACTGGTAGGTATATTGCTCAAGCATTTTTTTCTCCTCCCAAAATGTTAATAGTTTTAGGCTTTGCTTCCAATTCTACAAGTTCTATCAATAACTCTGGGATTTAGAGACATTAAAGTAGTAACTTGTTTTTTAGAGACGTTTTCAATGCTTAGTTCAAGCACCAGCTGACCAACATAATGGGTAAATTATACCCCATGGAACTTTTGATTCAAAATAATTATAGTTTTCTAGGTCAAATGAGAGGTAATCATTACCTCTCATTTCCCCCAAATGTAATTGGAAATATGAATACTTAATGCTGTTAATTATAATGACTAGGTTAAAATTCTGTTGTTTATATTAACATCTTTTAGCCTAAAATTTGACCTTTTGTTCATTTTTGCTCTCTCTCATGGGCTAAGTACATGGAATTCACACAATTTTCAGAATGCTTTAATGTTTCAAGCCATGCTTTTAAAAATATGTTAACATGAATGTACATTTTCAATTTTAAATTCAAAATGATAGCATGCAGCTCACCATAAATCTACCCAGTAATATGATAAGTAGACTTGTGTATGATCAAGAATAATTTTCACCTTGATGTCACAAAAATGCTTTCATCTAAAAATTATCTGTTCTGTAAGTCTCATTTCCCTTTCTTTGTTCTGTGCCCTTGCGAGTAACATCTCTATTTGCCCAGTCACCAGCTCCAAAAAAGTAAAAGGCAATGCAAATATGATTTACTCTCTCAATCACAAACCCCCTAACCACTTGGTCAAGTTCAACAAGTCATACCTTCTCTCTCACATCCTTTCTCCCTTTCTCTTCCCATGAAAAGCAGTTACTCCATATGCATATATTAATTCTCACACATATTATTGTAATAGCTTTCTAAATTATCTCCCTACTTCCAATGTATTCTTTCTCAAGCCTGTATCCTAAATAATGCTGTGTTTTTCTTCTAAAATGTTTATTTGACCATCAGACTCTTTTGCTTAAAATACACTAATAACTTTAAGAATAAATTTTGGATACATTAGCGTAGCAATTAATGTTTTTCACAGTCTGGTCCTTAGCTACATTTTGTACCATTCCTCCACTGCACTCCAGTGATAGGCAACTGCTGAATCCCTAACCTTCATCAGGATATTTTATATTATCAAGAACTTGTACATTCGGTTCTCCTGCTCCGAATGATTTTCTATCCTATATATATAGCTGTCTCCTTCTGATACTTCATGACTGAGTTCCAAAAAACTGTTTCTGTCAACTTTTCTCTGACCTCTCAATAGGGTAGCATATTTATTTTATGTTACCATAACAACTTGTGTGCATAATTCCTTACATTATTCAACTTTTATGCCTGCTGTCCAGCACACTACTCAGAATATAGAAGGCACAAAATAAATGTATGTTGAATACATAACAATACGGATGAATAGTTTACTTCCTTGATTTATTCTTATCTTTTGTGTGTGTCATAGATGCTGCTATTTTAAAAAACAATTTATAGCTACTGCTTTCATACACCTGTTGCTCAAATTTATTCATACGGGAAAATATTTGCCGATCTGTGTTGAAGGTAAATACAAAATAAAACTAATGATGCTGCAAGTATGAAAAAAACACATTTTGCAATTTTGACTACTTTCAGACATACTACATAGCTTTCCTTTTCTGATATAAAAATTATTTCTATCTTTGTACAATGCCAAAAAGTTTATTGTTTCTAAAAGCATAGTACATCTTCCTAAGCAACTTATTCTCAATTGTGCACATATTTTAAACTAGTTTCAAATGTGTAAAGGAAATAGTTATGCTGAAACATAAGTTTTAAGAATATATTCATATTTCATATTTAGAAAGTTTTAATGGCTTAAATTTCTCCTCTAAATATTAATATGACATCTTACTTATTACATCAGATTAACAAATTAATTAAATAACCATAAAACTATTGTAGAGAAAACATAATTCTAATAAGTCTGTGAGACTAATCCACGTGATATTTTCATCAGTTTAGTGTATGTTCCATTCTCAATGTTAATATAAATCACACAATTAATACATCCTTACATTGAAGGAATCTATATGTGCATTTTCTTATTAATAATCAGGGTCTATTCATATTGCTTAATGATAAGCCTATATTCTCAAATTTGTATATGGTTGAAAATAAAGTGATTAGAATCTGCATCACAAGATGAAATTTCATATTTATAAGGTGAATTTCATGAACAAAAGTACTTAAGTCAGTATGCAATTTCAGCATGACAAGTAAAAATTGATAGAATTCAGGAGCAAAATATAATTTATACATGACATGAAAAAAATAGAGAGGTCAAAGTAGAATAGCAATTTACTTGAAACACAAGTAAAGAAAAAAATGTGATATTGTGGAAGAAGATTATCATTTTATACTCATGAAAAAAATGACCTTCGTGACATTTCAAAGATTTGACACTAATCTTCCTGAATCATTCTTCATTAGTCAGGATTATACAAATGTGCCACATCTGGGTTTTATAAAAATGCACTTGAACATATGGGCACCAAAAAGTTTAAAGTAGTGGGCAATAGAATTGTAAAAAATGAGAAATAGGAGTTAGCATAGAATAGAATACAAAAAAAGCAAATATTAAAATATTGTGTGTGGTTTGTTTGTTTATTTTTGTAAATATGAGCATTTACCATAGTGACTGTCCTTTTTAATGTAAGTGAACAATAGACTTAAAGAAGGAAATAATTTGTCTGGACATCATACAGATTGTTATTTTCATTTTTACATTATAAAAATGTTATAAAAGAAGGAGAGAAGTCATAAAAAATCTGTTTCTGGTAATCTGCAGGGAAAATATAGACATTTCTTTTGGATGACCTTCCTATATTAAAAGAGAGGCTTATATCTTTCATTTAAAAAAAGCATATTAATTAATTTTCAGCTATGTTGACAATTCTCTTAGCCTATAGAAATAAATGAAAAGACATAGCTTCTGATGATTATCATTTGTTGAAGTATTACAGTATAGGCTAATAACTGGTTTAATGATCATGTGTCTAAAAATGTCATGAGATGGGCACCTGGGTGGCTCAGTCGGTTCAGAAGCTGACTCTTGGTTTTCGCTCAGGTTGTGATTTGAGGGTTGTGGGATCGAGCCCATGTAGAAGTGGAGCCTGCTTGTGATTCTCTCTCCCCCTCTCCCTTTGCCCCTCCACCTGCTGGCTTTCTATTTCACTCTCTCTCAAATAAATAAATAAAATGTTTTAAAAAACTATAAGAAAAATAATAAAAGTATCATAAGAGAACAGAAGAAGCCTGTAAATCTCATTGAACTCTTTAGAAAATGAGTTGAAGCTTCAACCAACTTTAAAGAAGCGCAGAAATTATCTATGAGAGAGGTGATCATTATAGAACAAGTGACTACCATGTGCAAAATTAGGTTTTGGCATGTTTAAAGACTGTTTGTAGTGTTTTATTATGATGACACTCAAAATGCAAATGACAGATAATAATAAGAAAAGAGGCTGCAAAACTTGAATTGGGCCACATCTGGAATAGGCAGTTACATAAGTCAGGAGAGTCTGGATTTTATCCAGTCATGTTCAGGAGCCATCAGGTTGTTTTAGGCCATGATAATATATGGAAGTGTTTGCATTTCAGAAACATAACTTCAACCTTGGGACACTTAGAATGAAAAGGATTGAGGGGTGGGGAGAACAATGAATAAGCCATGGCAGCAAAACTAGTGAGGGAATTAATTGATGATTGAATCTAAGACACAGGATCAGGGACAAAAAGGGAGGAGGGCTCTAAAGAAAATTAAGAAGTAGATGTTAACATTTTATTAGTGCTTTTAAAACATTTTCAGAAAGAAAAGACAAATTATATTACTAAAAGATAAAGGTTACGTTAAAATACTGTAATATAGAGATTATATTCTAAATTATATTATCTATAGTGTATAGATTACATNGTTTTGTTATGACTTCCTGGGCAGAGGTGTGGCTATGCAGTACGGAGGTACTTGAAGATTGTGGTCTATCAGACTCATGCCCCTCAGTTACGGTGAAATCCTCTAGAATATCACACCTGAAGCAGCTTCACTGCTCCATTACAGAGTTTGCCCTTTAAATTGTTACCTTCCTAGGGATTACTTTCAAGCGAAGTGATTGCAAAGGATTATTTCACTATTGAACAGTATATATATTTTGACACTTCAGATGGTTTTCACTGGCTTCTAAGGGGCCTGTTGCCATAAAGTCTGTCTTGTTTGGAGTGATAAGCATCTGTGAACTCTATGTCATTGTTTGCTATACTACTTTATGGCACATAATTGTCAACATATATGATGAAGTAGCCTTGAAAGTACAGAGGTCCATCATGTTTCGTTGTGCAGTACAAGAATATGGCAGCTGTAATATAGATGTAGGGGCAAGTCACTAGTATCTTTTAAAATGGTTTCATCAAGTGGCTAATTATTAAAATTGTTTAATATGATAGAATTCATAATAGTTTTTGTTTAACAGCCCTGGTGACTGGAAATAAAAAAATAAAAACTGCGTAAGTGACTCATGTTCTGAATGACTGTGTATTCTAAAATATTTCCTATGGTTAAGCAAAAAGTATTTTCCTACTAAAATGAATTCCAGATTTTCACCTGAACTCATGTTAATGAAATGACTTTGAATTCAGCATCTATTAAAAGATTAGCTTAGAAAATGGTCTAAAAGTTCAATATAGATATTGTTCCTTTTAAATGAAGGCAATAAGAAAAAAGAGCTGCCGGTAGTTATATAGTCATGAGCTTTTTATCTTCTCATTCAACATGCAGTTAGTTTCCTTTAATAATTGTACCAGATCTCATCAACAACGTCATATAATTGGTGACATAATGATAATTAATCCTTTTAAAGTTATGTGTATTAGGAAACTTATTACACAGCTGTGTGAGAAATAATTTCAGCAGAGAATAATCTCCAGTTTACGTGGGAGATAAAGCAGGTAAAAGCTAAAAACTTGATCTGCTGAAGGTGGATATTAAAAGATGAAATAGTAAAATAATAGCAGAAAGAATAAGAACCAAGGACTAACTCCAATTCACAGCATCTAACAGGTTTATTCTGGCTTAAATGATTTCAGGTATCCATTTTTGGCACTTGGGTCAGTGTTTATGAAAATCCTTCTCATTAATGCAGAAGTTATATTTACCTATAATGAGCTGTATTTGATACCAATATTAATAACTGTATAATAAAAGACATTAACAAAGGCACATAATTGTCAACATATATGATGAAGTAGCCTTGAAAGTACAGAGGTCCATCATGTTTCGTTGTGCAGTACAAGAATATGGCAGCTGTAATATAGATGTAGGGGCAAGTCACTAGTATCTTTTAAAATGGTTTCATCAAGTGGCTAATTATTAAAATTGTTTAATATGATAGAATTCATAATAGTTTTTGTTTAACAGCCCTGGTGACTGGAAATAAAAAAATAAAAACTGCGTAAGTGACTCATGTTCTGAATGACTGTGTATTCTAAAATATTTCCTATGGTTAAGCAAAAAGTATTTTCCTACTAAAATGAATTCCAGATTTTCACCTGAACTCATGTTAATGAAATGACTTTGAATTCAGCATCTATTAAAAGATTAGCTTAGAAAATGGTCTAAAAGTTCAATATAGATATTGTTCCTTTTAAATGAAGGCAATAAGAAAAAAGAGCTGCCGGTAGTTATATAGTCATGAGCTTTTTATCTTCTCATTCAACATGCAGTTAGTTTCCTTTAATAATTGTACCAGATCTCATCAACAACGTCATATAATTGGTGACATAATGATAATTAATCCTTTTAAAGTTATGTGTATTAGGAAACTTATTACACAGCTGTGTGAGAAATAATTTCAGCAGAGAATAATCTCCAGTTTACGTGGGAGATAAAGCAGCTAAAAGCTAAAAACTTGATCTGCTGAAGGTGGATATTAAAAGATGAAATAGTAAAATAATAGCAGAAAGAATAAGAACCAAGGACTAACTCCAATTCACAGCATCTAACAGGTTTATTCTGGCTTAAATGATTTCAGGTATCCATTTTTGGCACTTGGGTCAGTGTTTATGAAAATCCTTCTCATTAATGCAGAAGTTATATTTACCTATAATGAGCTGTATTGGATACCAATATTAATAACTGTATAATAAAAGACATTAACAAAGGCATAAGATGTTATGGACAGTTTTGAAAGTGATAATCTCGCTTAATTCTCAAAGGATCACATTAGATAAAATGTTAATATTTCCTCCATTTTGCAGATGAAGAATCAAGACTCAAATAGGTTAAACAAATTTTCCAAGATAATAAGCTAATGAATATGGGAACTTTTAACCTTAAAAATAAAACTGCCAGTTATTTCACCAGCAAAAATGGATTTACTTGGAGTATCATAGAATTGCAATCAAGGTCATGCAAGCTACAGCAAAACCATAGGCAAATATGCAGAGCAAAGGAGAGGAACATTGTTTTATAGAGGAAAAGGGAATGTTGGGAAGGCTATTATAAACAAAAAGTCCAAAGGAGTAAACTGGGAGTTCCTAAGTAGTATAGTGGCTTCTTATTGGCTGAGGTGTGCTGTCTCTCATTGACTAGGCTATTGCTAAGGGATGAGGAAGCTTTTCTTTCTCCTGCTGCGGTGGTAAAGTTGTATGTATGTAGAAGGTCCATCTCTTCCTGTTGGATATAGAGTTGACAGTGAGTGGCTGGACAATGAAAGCTCCCCTTGTTGAACCTTCTGACTTCCATTTTAGTGAGGTTTCCCTTTATTAATTTTCACAGAATCAAGTTTGAGCAGAGTTATCATGACTATTAATCTGAATTCCTAACAATTACACTGTGGCTCTTTTTGCTAGAGCTTAGAAATCCAATACCCAGGCACCCCGCACCCCCATGTCACGTCTCCACTTCCACAGATATCTCTGTTGTTCGTGAAAACATGATGGAATTTGGAAGCAGCCAAGATGTCCTTCAGTAGATGAATGGGCGTGGAGAAAACTTAAATACATAATCCTAAATTAAAGAAGTCAATCTGAAAAGGCTAAATATTGTATGATTCCAACTATATTATCCTACGGAAAAGGCGAAACAATGGACACAATATAAAAGATCAGTGATTGCCAGAGGTTGAGTTCAGGGGCATGGATGAATAAACAAAAGTAGAGGACTTTTAGGATAGTGAAAGTATGCTATGTGGTACCATAATGTTGAACACATGCCATGATACAACCATCAAAACACATGGAATGTGTAAGAGTGAACTCTAAAATAAACTGTGGACTTTGGTGATAATGATATGTCAGCGTAGGTCCATCAGTTGTAACAGATGTACCACTCTGTTGGGGAATGTTGAAATGGGAGATCTATGTGTGTGTGTGTGTGTGGAGGCGGGGAGTATTTGGGAAATCTCTGTACCTTTCTCTCAATTTTGCTGTGAACCTAAAACTGTTCCAAAAATAAGAGTCGTAAAAAGAAAACGATGGCATTGTTAGCAAACATTGTTTCTTGATTCCTCTTTCATTTGGCATGTATAAATACTCCATAACTCATATTATAAATTTTTTAATTAAATGAACCACCTAAAGGGATTCCTCCATTTCCATCAGTTTAAGAATCATCTGGACAGCTTGTTAAAATGCAGAGTATGATTAACTAGTTTTAGAATTGGGCTCATGAATATGCATGTTTAAATGATAAAAGGTAATTGTGAAGCAGGTGATCTATGGATGACACCATAAGAAACATGGCCACCATAATGATTTTTTAAAAATCATTAGAGATTTCCTTGTTTTCACAGCTGAATTTTAACATTCTTTTACTTAGAACTTTGCCTTTATAAAATATCAAAAAAGAAAGATAAAATTGACACTACAATCTTTACTTCCTTTATAATGTTGAATTTTAAGACCCTGTATTTACTCTTCTAAGACATTAGTGAGAGAAAAAAAAAGGGTTCAAAAGATTTTTTGTCTCAACCATTTCAAAATAAAATATGATAATGCATTATTTACTTTTACTACTGTCAGTCTTTTATACCAGTTATACAGTGTTCTGTGCTGAATGGTGATATTTCACATGGTAAGCACTCCATAACTTTAAGTCCTTGAAGGAAAACCACTGTAAAATAATGTATAAGAACTAAAACTTTGTTATTTAAAGGGCCAGGCTTTGTTGCTATTGTTACTGCATTATAACTTAGCCTTTCCTGGCTGTCACTGAAGTATATGCTTCTGTCTCATCTGTCTGAATGATTGTCGAGGACATTTGTTATATTTTGACTATCCATCAGTCAAATCCCAAGACCCTTCCTATACCGCCCTTTATTCTATTTGAATGGGATAGTATTTTTAGGAGAACATCATTGCCTTGTTCTGTAGAAATGCTTGGGGATGATTAATGCTCTTCCTGACCTGGCACAGCCTGTAGGTGGATGAATTTTTAAGTCTCAAATTGGAGACAGTTCTGGAAATTTTGGATTTTGAGTGATGGTGAATTGAGCTGTTTTATAGGTGGCCGTTTGTAATAGCAGCTGCTTATGAAAATCTTCAGAATCATTTTTTCCCCAGCATATGTTTCAGATCTTGAGCTTTCTGAAGATTGTGTTGGCTCCCAATAGCCTTCTTATAAATAATTGTTGTAATAATTGTTATATGTACTTTTGTTGTTGTTGTGTTGTTATTGTTGTTGTTATTATTATTAAATGCATCCAGAATAGGTATCTTTCACTCAAGAACCTTGGCTGAGACTGCTTATTTTAAGAATTCTTTTTAATTGGGCACCTGGGTGGCTCAGTCAGTTAAGCACCTGCCTTCAGCTCAGGTCATGATCTCAGAGTCCTGGGATAGAGTCCTACATGGGGCTTCCTGCTCAGCGGGGAATCTGCTTCTCCCTCTACCCCTCCCCCCTCTCGTGCTCTCTCTATCTCAAATAAATAAAATCTATAAAAAACCTCTTTTTATTTGAAGAATACCTTAAGAATGAATTAGTCTTTTTTAACTGTTCATTTTTATTTTAATTTTCTTCCACAGAAAGAATGGTTTTGTTATTCTTTTCAGATTTTGTGGTGTTATTTGGAAATTTAGTAAACTGAAATCTTCACTCCTTGGGAAAAGCTGAGGTATTTGGAATTATATAACATCACCTATTATTTTACAATTCATATACTGTCATGTTTTTAAACATATACTTCAGGTATCTCCAAGCTTCTTTTGCATATTTTATCAAATATTTTATTGCCACAATCTAATTTCCAAGTATATCATGCCTTTAGCTATTTTGTCCTTCTTTTTCTTAATGCTTCAGTTATTTAAATTTGAGAAAGAAAATATTTAATTCATACTTTGAACTCTAGTGTTGTTGGGAGTTCGATGTTGAATAGCTTTCAAAGGCACTAGATCCGTAAGTTGTCTTCAGTGTAAACAGTTAAATATTTGGAATATGTTCCAATATGGAGGCAGTAATTGGAGAACTTGAGTATTGTGGGTTTTTTTCCCTGTGTCTTGTAAGTAAATTTTATTTAAAGTGGTTGGTTGTGTCTTTTTTTTTTTTTTTTTTTTTTTTTTTTAAATTTTTTTTTTTCCNTTTTTCTTTCCTCTGGTTACAAGGTTGCTTTTTCTTATTTGCCTTAATGAATCCTCTTTCTCTCTTTGTTTCTTCCTGACCTCTAAACAATGGCTATCTCTTGGGTTGTGCTTGCTTCTAGCCTGTATCCAACACCACTGCCTGTCAGATAGAGGCAAAGCCTATGGCTTTAAATCTCCTCCTAAATTCCAGACTAATATAGCCAACAGTCTACTCATCATCATCGAGTGTCGAACAGATATATCAAACTTCTCTGTTTTTGTAAGCATCACATTACTTTCTTTCATCCTCCTCCCAAATATATTTCCAGGTTTTTACCATCATTTATTTAGATGCTTGAAGCCAAAATTTTAGACTTTTAGTGGAGCCAGCCCCTCTTCTGGTCACAACTCTTAATCCAGTTCCTCATCTTGTCCTATTGAAGAAGTTCGGACGACAGAACTTCATCACTTCTCACAACCTCAACAGATACCCAGGCTGGCGCACCATTATTTCTTGTTGAGATTACTTAAAAAGGCCTTGTAAATCGGTCTCTTGTTTCTATTTCTATATAATTTAGAGAGCTGTCACCAGAAAAGCATAATAAAATTGTAAAAATAAAAATCTAATCAATTTCTTATCTGCTCAGAATCTCCCAAAGGTTTCTAACCAATTAAAATCTACATGAAATGGCTACATGATTTGGCTTTTGCCTGTTCTATTCTTCCCGCATAGCTCCTCATTTACTGCTTCTCACTCCCAAAGGCCTTCTTGGTGATCAGAAGGAACTAAAGACGCTCAGTTCATTCCTACCTAAAGTATTTGTATTTGCTGTCTGCTGATATTTGCATATCTTTTTCTGTCCCTTTATTCAAGTTGTTAGCTCAAATTCCACCACTTCAGAGAGATATTTTTTAACATGTTAATCAGTTAAGAATTTGTTGATTTCAAATTAAAAAAGAAACAAAGCAACTCAATTATCAGAGAGGGCAAAGGAGCATTTTTCTCAGGTAAAGAGAATTCTGACAGTTAATAGTTTCTGGGTGACTTCAGCTGCTCAGTAGTTTTCTAGTTTTCTTCTCCTCTGTTCTCATCATGTTGACTTTCATTTTCATGCTTATCCACTTTATGGAGAAAATACCTACTCTTTAAGTTAGAAATTTTTAAATGTAATTTTCTGTTTTTCAAGGTAATAAATTTGTTTGGAACTGGTGTACCACTGAGAAAGTTTTGTGGGTATATTAAGCTTATTTTAAAATTTGATGCACAAAATATTTTGAAAAATAAAAACGAGGACTTTCCTACAAGATAGTTGAGGTAAGTGATATACTGTGGTACTATTTTACCCTAGAAATTGGTCCCATAGACTTCTCAAAAGAGTGCTGTAAGATCCTGGAAATGGCTTACATATAGCTGAGTCTTTTTGAAAGGTGTTTTTGGCAATGTATATCAAAACTTGAACTTGAACATTTTAATCTCAAAACACCCTTCAGAAATACACAAGTAAGCAAATAAATGACTGTAACTGTACAGATCACTGTGGTATTTGCAAGAGAAGTAAATTACAGGCTTTTTAAATGTCCACCATCTGATGCATCCTTAAATCATAATAAGCCAGGCTATGGAAAATATGCAATATTTATCAAGAAGGAAATAGTTATGTATATTCTAAAATAGAAAAATTGTTCATGATATATTTTAAGGGAAAAGATAATGCATAGCATTCAATGTAGTGTCTTTTTTTTTTCTTTAATTTTTTAGAGAGGTTGGGGGAAAGGACAGAGGGAGAGGGAGAGAGAGAGGATCTTTTTTTTTTTAAAGATTTTATTTATTTATTTGACAGAGAGAGACAGCCAGTGAGAGAGGGAACACAAGCAGGGGGAGTGGGAGAGGAAGAAGCAGGCTCCCAGCAGAGGAGACTGATGTGGGGCTTGATCCCAGAATGCCGGGATCACGCCCTGAGCCAAAGGCAGACGCTTAAGGACTGAGCCACCCAGGCACCCGGAGAGAGAGGGACTTAAGCAGGCTCCACGTGGGGCTCAATCTCACAACCCTGAGTTTGGGACCTGAGCCAAAATCAAGAGTTGGATGTCTAACCAACTGAGCCACCCAGGTGCCCCATCATTCAGCGTAGTGTCTTTTAATTAACTGTGTCTCCGTTTATGCTTCAGACACATTGCAAAAGTTCCAAAAATTTGTGCTAAATTGTTAACAGTGTTTACTTTGAGGCCCTGGGATGTAATATTAGTCAGGGGAGGAAAACCCTATTACTTTATGCATGCCAATAATTTTTCTTTTTTGTAAGCATGTACTATTTTAAAATAATTCAAATTAAAAGAAAAACTTAATATTTTTCTGCATCTTGTATTCCTGATGACTTTTTTATTATCAAAACTGTTTTTTCCTTCATGTTATCCCCTTCAGGATCCAGGAAAATATTTAGGATAGCATTGGGAATATAAAGAATTCTAAGTAAATATTCTTTGAACTCTCTAGCAGTGATGACCTTGAAGCTTATGCATGCTTTGTGACAACTTACAATGATACTATTTTATCACCATTTACCTTCTTCCCTTTTATAGAATAACGGAAGGCTATAGAACTATTTGTTGTTGCAAGAGACAACATTTGTAGTACTCAATATACATTTACTATTTCTACACTTTTTAAAACTTCTCTCTATGACCTCTTGATAAGTTGTTATTATGCCTCATATTGTAGTGTATAAATCTTTGTATTTTATTGACTAATAAAAATTAACATATCTCTACTTAGATATGTATACATAAATAGATGGATAGGTAATTAATACTCATTAGCTCTGCTTCCACAGCAGTATGTAAAATCAATGTCATTACTTTATAGCCATACTTCTTAAACTATCATGTAGAGTTTGAATATAGCATCTATTTGTACTTCACTTATTTTATATGAATTACATAATTATTTACATAGTTAATAACATGACTAAAATGTCATCTCCTACTCAACTCACAAAAAATAAATTACCTTTCTCCTGTTGTGGTGTAGAGATTTTTATTTCAACATTGTACAGTAGAATTTTTTCTGTTTACCATAATAAGATTGCAGTTGAAGATTTATTAATATTACAATTTATTAATATACAATTTATTAATATACAATTTATTATATACAAATTATACAAATTATATACAAATTATATACAAATTATTATTATACAATTTATTAATACAATAAACCTAATATATACAATAAACCTATATATATATATATATATATATATATAAATCTTGGGATGATTACTAATGACTAATGACTAATGACTACTCAGTCTGCAAATAGCTATTGTTACTATAATATTCATAG
This sequence comes from Ailuropoda melanoleuca, assembly GCF_002007445.2. Taxonomy (NCBI): domain Eukaryota; kingdom Metazoa; phylum Chordata; class Mammalia; order Carnivora; family Ursidae; genus Ailuropoda; species Ailuropoda melanoleuca. Next base: position 100,781,126 of record NC_048224.1, read on the forward strand.
ACTATAAGAATATAAGAATATAAGAATAACATACTTTGCTGGTTTGAAGAAAACATTCTCCTGTGTTCAGAAGATGCCATTATTTACACCTTTGAAGTGAAGTTTCAGGCAGAGAGACAGAGAGACAGAGAGAGATCAGGTGATACATACATTACATACATTTTTATCAGTTTAAGTTAGGTGATGCTGTGTTTATTAACAAATCTTAGCAGTATAGCATACTAAGGATTTATTTGTTAGCCAAGGCAGTTCTGAGGTGAGCTGTCCAGTGCTCATTCATCTCAAATCTGTGCCATCTGGAGCCCCTGGTCTTCAGGTTTTCAGCTGGGGAAGAGGCATAGAGGGGACATATAAACTATTACTGCCTCTGACCAGAATTTGGCACATGTCATAATGCCTCAGAGTTCATTGATCATCATTAGTCACATGATCTCAGTCTCATTCCAAAACAGGCTGACAAATATATAAACACCTGGATATTTGGTTAGCTTTAACTGTGTTTGCCATACCATGGCACTAAATGAGGAAACTGTGATAAAGAACATTAACGTCTAAATTATAAGCAAAGGTTGCCAAATGATTACATAAATTAGAAAAAGAAACAAAACATAGACAGCCCCTGTGTTAATAGACGTTATAATTCTACAGGCCAGATGGACAATTAGTTAAATAAGTGCTATGAAGTTGAGGTGCATGTCATCATAAGAGAAAAACACAACTTTATAGAATCTTAGTTAGCCTTTCCACTGCTCTTCCAGCCTCCTGTCTTTCTATGTTTCTGTCTGTGTTCTCTTTCCCTTTTCCTGAAAAACCCTCTCCAATCTTTCTAATATACATGATAAATCTCTAGGTTTTATTTATTTGGCAAATATTTTAATTTCAACTTCATTTTTCATAACCACTGTGACTGGGTAGCAGATTCTTTTCCAACAATTTTTCGTTTACATCTTTAAGTAGTTCCTTTTATCATCTAGTTTTCCTTGACTGTTGAAACGTTAGTTTTAAGTCTTACTGTTGTTCCTTTGCTTTTTTTTCCCCCTGATTGCTTTCCAGCTTTTTGTTTCTTTTGTTTTCAGTAGTTTTACTATAGTATGCATAGGTGAATCTGTTCCTTCCTCTCTCTCTCCTCTTTATTTTTTTTCCTTTTTAAAAAAAGATGCATGCTGTGTGGAGTTGCAGAGCTCTTGAAATTTATGCATTGGTATCTTTCGTGATGGAATATTATAAATAGTTATCTCTTGAAGCATTATTTCTGCCTCATTTGTCATTTCTCCTTTCAAGATTCAAATTACATATAGGCTAGAATTTTATGGCGAGTAAATGCCACTTATACTCTGTTCTCTATTTTTGATTTTCTTTTCTTCCCTTTAGTCTCCACATTTTCTATTTAACCCTATCCCTACTTATCATTCCTCTTTTTTTCTATGCATAACCTGCTGTTAAATCCATCAGTTGGGTTATCAAATTCAGTTGTTTTGTATTTTAGTCTTAGACTATCCATTTCATTCTTTTTATAGATTATTCTGATTAAAATCTCCACCCTTTCATTTATTATCTTTCTCTTTTCTTTTTATTTTCTTGATCACATTGATCATATTTTTAAAACTCTTATTATCAATTAAATGCTTGGTTTTCTAATATTTAATCATGATTCTTCACCTTTCTATTCCCACTAAAATTTTTTATTGTATTATATAAAACTCAAAAAACTTAGAGGCCTTTGATTTCACAATTTTTGGTAGACCGTTTATTCTGTTTTTGCTTATGTAGTTAGGGTAGGAGATAACCACCTTAATCCATTCAGAGTCTGAAATGATTAGTGTTTTGACAGTTCTGATATTGGTTGGCACTTCTCTGAGAGTTTTGCTCTTTAAGGGTAATAACTGCAGTGACAACTTTTGTGTGTTCTTCTTCACATTTGAAAACCAAGTAGAATTTTTGAATCTTCTTCCCTAACGGCCTCAGAATTTGGGAAATGTATCATTGGGAAATTGGCAATGTTGGTTTTCTCTGAGCCTTTTTCTCAACAGGAATTTGGCTTTCTTGTTATCTGTTCATCTACCTACCTACCTACCTACTTACCTACCTACCTATGTATCATCTATCATTTTAGCTCTGTGAGACCACCAAAACCTTATTTGGTTTATCTGCACTATGGGATTGCTCTTCTATCTGACTTTACCCAAGTCTTCATATTTTTGCCTCTTATATAAAACCAACAAATGGCCAAAGGATAAAAAATCATGCAATATTTGTCTTTCTCTGAATTATTACACTTAACATAGTGCCCTCAAGTTCTGTCCATGTTGTTGCAAATGGGAGGATATCATTCTTTCTTGTGGCTGAATAATCTTCCATTAAGTGTGTGTGTGTGTGTGTGTGTGTGTGTTTAATATATCACATCTTTTTTATCTGTTCATCCATTGGTGGGCACTTATGTTGTTTTTGTATCTTGGCTATTGTGAATAATGCTGCAATAAACATAGGCATGCAGATACCTTTTCAATATCCTGTTTCATTTACTTCAGATATATGCCCAGGGGAGAGATTGCTGGATCATATGGTAGTTCTATATTTGTTTTTCTGAGGAACCCCCTACTGTTTTCTGTAGTGGCTGTATCAATTTATGTTCCCAACAACAATGCGTAAAGGTTTTCTTTTCTCCAAATTCTTGCCAAAATTTATCTCATCTTTTTGATGTTAGCCATTCAAACAGGTGTGAAGTGATATCTTACTGTGCTTTTGGTTTGCATTTCCCCAGTTATTAGTGAAGTTGAACATCTTTTCATTTATTTGTTGGCCATTTGCATGTCTTTTTTGGAAAAATATTTATTCAGTTCCTCTGGCCATTTTTTAATCAGATTTTTTTTGTTATTGAGTTGTATGAATTCTTTATATATTTTGGATAGTAACCTCTTGCCAGATGTATGGTTTGCAAAATATTTTCTTCCATTGTGTAGGTTGCCTGCACAACGTGCAGGTTGTTTGATTTTTTGACTACTTCTTTTGCTATACAGAAGCCTTTTAGTTTGATGTAGTCCTACTTGTTTGTTTTTGCCTTCGTTGCTTATGCTTTTGGTGTTGTACTTAAAAAATATCATTGCCCAGGTCAGTGTCATTGAGGTTTTTTTCCATGGTTTCTCCTAAAGGTTTTATGATTTTAGACAGTTTCCCATGTTATTAACATTTTAATGACTTAAATTCATCAGTGAGAAACTGGTTAGCTAATTTGTAACCCATCTATTTAATAGAGGACCCAAAGGGCTTATGTGACAGTTTCCCCAGGTTATATTAATAAGTCATGATATCAGGTTTTAAGTGTATACAATTAGATTCCATTTTTGAAAAGATTAAGTGTATTGGCAGATGTATGAAATTTTTGGAAGATTCCATGTATTATATTCTTAAACCATAATAACTTTAAGAATGTGAGTGGGACATACAGGCATGTGGAAAAGATCAAGGAATATATTGTTATTGAGATGTCTATAAGTTATGTAAGGTTTAGAGTTACAGGTTGTCAGAAATACCTTTCCATCACAAAATGACCAGAAAGTTATTCACTTTTATATGTATATATCAGATAAAATAACTGTTTGATTATGAAATACTTTATTTAAAACTACTATTATCATTAATGTGCATTTGTTGAATTATCATCCATAAAATGAATAGCTCTCAAACATGTAAGAAGGATGGTATAGATACTTCAGTAAGTCCCAAAGTAGATTGTTGAAAAATGTGAAAAAAACAGTTTACTTTTTGGCCAAAATGTTAGTCCAAGTTCAAAGATAAGTGCCAGTTTCAGTAAATTAATAGGATAAGGTATGAAAACTTCATGAAATGTTGCCACCAGACTTACATGAAAAATTCATTTTAAATGCTACTTCAAATATTTAAAAAATCATTTACACTAAGTTTAGGGATTAAGAAACTCAATCCTGATGGACTGCAGCAACTATTTATGAAGTAATCTGGACCCTGCTTACACTGGCTCCCCAGAGCAATTGTACATCTCTTTCCAGTATCATATTTATTAATGGCTCTTTGGTAGCTTAAAATCAACCAAGGTGGAGGGATGTACACAGTAATTAGGACATTCTGGATATAAGGGCTCTCCCCTATGCTGCTTGAGAAGTTTGTTAAATATTTACCTTCCCAGAACTGATTAAAACTGTGGCCAAGCATAGAATTTGGGTACAAGTTCTGCTACTTACAAGCAGGGTTGCCTTGGCTAGATCAAAGTCTCCATTTCCTTAACAGAAAAAGAGGAGTATAAGATATTTAATGTTTTGAGGAGTTCAAGTATTCAGTAAGTAATATATGTAATAGGCTTAAGTTACTGTGTGTCACGCAGTAAGTTCTGAATATAATTTAATTATTTTACTCCTACAGCTCCCTTTTCTCACATTTAGTCAAGCTCCCTTATTTTGTTTTTCTATTAAGTAATGAATGGAAACCACATAGACGAACAATGTGAAGAAGTAGAAGGAATAGCACACTAATTATCTAATGGTTAATACTCATACCTATTAACTGCTGAAAATGTCACGTTTTACATCACCCATGGCAGTTTACCTCTTTGCAGATGATCATTGCTAAAAGGGGAAAGGATACATCAATTCCTATTAGTACCTGTTAGCAATGTTGTCCACTTTATGCCCCTAGAGTTTAAATTGCAGTCATTCAGAATGAGCTGTCCCTGTGTAATTTTTAACATGAGAAAGGATTATTAATGTAGACTTGCTTATCCACTTTATTTACTGGTATCCTGGAGAGGGCTGGCATGATAGCTTTGGCAATGAATTGGGACCACTGAATCCAAGAAACATGACATTAGAAGAAATAGTGGGATTTAAAAAATTATTGAATACCAAGTAAGGCATCCTTATATTAGTCAGAAATGTATGATATTTAAATTACTATGTTAAATTGTTTTGTGATGTAAATATACTCAATCATTTAGACTTCAAAATTATAACCAATTTTAGAAAAAGACACTTGATTTATTCTTTGAAAAACGTGTTTCAGGTTTCTAAATGTCATGGTCTTTTTTCCCTCATTTCTTCACCCTGAGAAGCTGGTTGTAATTAAAATAATATATGACTATATTTTGATGATGTCAGAAAAGTATACTTTTGAACCGATTTGTTTATATGTTCTATGTAAAAATCAGAATTTTGCTTTCAATACAAAAGTCCTTAATTTATACGTAATATAAATTATGAAATACCTCTGCCCCTATTATTTAGCAAGATAGAGAATAAAATTACCAAACTCTGGTAATGTTTCTATAGAAATGAATTAATGCAACTCATATATTTTCCTACACTCCCCACTCCTTTATGTCCCACTACAGAGCCAGCAGCTGAGCCATACGCGGGAGTTGTTTGACAGATAAAGTACACAGATGCTAAGGTCTGGAATACATTGTGTAGCATTAACATCTGTGTCTGTGCAAAGCTCTTGGCTGCTTTCTTCATTTGATGCTTGGATGGGGCTGTTAGGTCTGTCGATTTCATTGCTAAATGTGCTCATATCTGGGTAGCAGGCTGTATTGACCTGCTGAGGATATCAACTATCGATAAACTAGTTGAAAAATCTTGATCCCGGAAACTTGTTAGTTTTGTTCCCCTAAGTGACCTGTTTCTACAGGAACTTTACTCCATTTAATGAAAACCATCGTAAATAAAAATCGTCCACAATTTCCATGTAGAGATAGAGGAGGTATATAAGCTCTCGAGTAAGATAGTCTCAAATCAATTCTGTGTGACTTTGGATGATCCTTTTTACATTGCTTCAAAAATAAGTTGCTATAAACCGGTTTTTTTTTTCCCGTACTAAGAAATTAATTTTTAAGTCCTTAATTGAGTAATAAAATGCCAGGCAACTATGTTCTGGAGGGATTTGTTTTCACTATTAGAAAATCATACATACAAATTTTGGAGATGAGGGAAGTATATTCCAAAATTTTCAACAAATCTGAAACATTGATTCAGTTTACTTGATCAGATCATATCAAATCCAAGTGATTCTCATTACAGTAAAAAAAAGTATGCTTAAATGCATTCATAAAAGAGATAAATACAGATATTTCTATCCATATTTTACTAGAATGTCTAAATTTAGTAAATATTATAATGAAAAAAAGAAATACTTTTTAAAAAATTAGATACTTTCCAAATTATATTCCATGGAACAATATTTATCAAAAAGTTTCAACACTGAACAAGGTGGGAAATTGAGGGTCAGTATAACTAGTCACAGTTCAGGAGAAATAATTTATTCTTAAATATTTAACTGCTACCTGGTTTTGTTTTCAAAACAAATAAAAACTGCACTTGATGTTTCTGTTCAGGTCCATATTTTATTGTGTGCTGCGTTTTTTTTTTTTTTGTATTTTCTACTTTCTTACTTTAAAATAGTGAACTGAGTTTTACTGATTTTATTAGGTTTTTTGAATAATGATCATAAAACAAAAACAATAAAACATAAAAGAAAACACACACACACACATGCACACAAGCTTGTTGGAAACAATTTCCCAGTAAAGCTACCACTCTGTTTTTGTTATATCGCACAAGTGTAACAGACTTGGAAAATAATTTCACGTACTTTAAAGATTGGTATTAACATGCACTTGGTTCTTCTGAACACACGTCCCTACCGTGATTTCATTTAAAGTGCGTGTAAAATGTTCTTGTTTTTTTTCAAATCTTGGTTCTTCTGAACACAGGTCCCTATCGTAATTTCATTTAAAGTGTGTGTAAAATGTTCTTGTTATTTTTCAAATCTAAACACACACACACACACACACGCACACACACACACACACGTGTTTTGTATACCTTAATCTAGTCTCCAAAGACTAATTATGCTTTAAGCTTTAGTGCTATTCAAATGGGGTTTTGTGTGTTTAGGTTGTTTGAAAATATTGTCTTCCAAAGTGTGGAGGAATCATTTGGATGACATTGTAAGCTCCTGATGCCAAGCTGGGAAATTTTCTTCCAAAGACAGCATCTGGTTCTTTGGCAAATCTATTGGTGGTTTTTCTGCACCTCTAGGTCTGTTATATGGCTGGCTGCTTTTGAGGACTGTTTTCTACTTTACTGAAATGAAGGACTATATAAATCACTGCAGCATTCTGTGATGTTGATTTAAGTACTAGCTTAGAAACTAAGGCTCCATATATGAGATAAGAGTAACATTGATGTCTGTATGCTGATATACTCCCAGGAACATCTGTTTCTGCAAATGCCTGAGACGGCCTGCATGTGCAAGATGAATAAGCATATTCTGTGTTCAATAGAAAAAAATATTTGAAAGTCATTGATATTGTTTGAAAATTTATTCTTCACACATTCCAAAGTACCAAACAGAAGGGAGTTGTTGAGAATTTGCTCTTTTTTCTGGTAAAGCTATTGATTGAAGTGAGTAGAAAACTTTCCTGTGATGTGAGGTAATACTAACACTTAAGCATATTTTTGTATTTTCCCAAAATACCATATGTGAGTAATGATTCTTTAGAATACAGAATTTATAATCAACAGAGCAGTTATAAAGCAGGATTTTTTTTCTCTCTGGGTAATTATAAGTAATGTAATTCACTAATTTCTGACATAATGATAAATAAGAGGGTGTATAAAGTAAAAGTTAATTTATTACTATGCCCCCCTTTTTTTGCTAGTTAACTCTTGCTGAGTAAAAAAAAATAATAATGAAAACCCCTCAGGTTCCCTTATTAATTCATATTATCTGTGTGTGTTGAGTGTTTTATTTATCATAAACTATTTCCATAAGTCCTGGGGATACAATCTCAAGTACCATGATGGCCCCAAGTTAAAAGAACTTATACTTTGCAACACTGAGATGGAGCTTGGGAAATAAAGGAACTGCTAGAGAGGATGGCTGCAAACATGTTACATAACATGTAAGCAAAAAGATATGGAGATACGGTTTGATTGTTACAGGATCACAGATGATCAGCTTATGTTCTTCTTTGATAAATAGGGAAATTTTTTGTGAAGAAGTTCTGTTTGACCTGAATCTAAATAAAGATTTAGAGTTTTTCAAGAAAAAGAAAAAAAAAATGTTGATAGAACATTCCAGAAAGTTGGAAGGCAAATAATAAAGGGAATGAGTTGTAAAAGTTGATGGTATTTTTAGAGAAGCTCAGTTCTTATATGTATATATATGTTTGTGTTTGTGTGTATGTGTGTATATATGTGTGTGTGTGTATATGTATGTGTGTATACACACATCCGTGGGTGTATGTGTGTGTGTATCCCTCCCTGCATGGGAAGATTAGCAATTGCTGGTGGAAAAAATGGCGTAATTTGAACTTAACATAGAGAAGGTCAGAAGCCAGAGCCTTACCAGCTGGAAAGACAAAAAAAAAATTATAATTTAATGTAGAATTTCCTGTGGGGAACCACTGGATGTCTTACTCAGTTCCCTTGTTATCACTTGCTGCCTTCCCCAAACATAAGAATAGGTAGTTGTTATGTGGATTGTTCTTTGAAAAAGGTCATTTTTATTTTTTTTTTTTCATTTTTTCATTTTTTATTATTTATTTATTTTTTTTAAATGATTTTTTATTGTATTATGTTGTCACCATACAGTACATCCCCGGTTTCCGATGTAAAGTTCGATGATTCATTAGTTGCGTGTAACACCCAGTGCCATGCAATACGTGCCCTCCTTACTACCCATCACCGGTCTATCCCATTCCCCCACTCCTCTCCCCTCTGAAGCCCTCAGTTTGTTTCTCATAGTCTCTCATGCTTCATTCCCCCTTCTGNCTGAAGTCCTCTGAAGCCCTCAGTTTGTTTCTCATAGTCTCTCATGCTTCATTCCCCCTTCTGATTACCTCCCCCTTTATCCCTTTCTTCCCCTACCGATCATCCTAGTTCTTATATTCCATAGATGAGAGAAATCATATAATTGTCTTTCTCTGTTTGACTTATTTCACTTAGCATTATCTCCTCCAGTGCCATCCATGTTGCAGCAAATGTTGAGAATTCGTTTTTTCTGATAGCTGAGTAATATTCCATTGTATATATGGACCACAGCTTCTTAATCCAGTCATCTGTTGAAGGGCATCTCGGCTCCTTCCACGATTTAGCTATTGTGGACAATGCTGCTATGAACATTGGGGTGCATATGGCCCTTCTCTTCACCTACATCTGTATCTTTGGGGTAAACACCCAGTAGTGCAATGGCTGGATCATAGGGTAGCTCAATTTTTAACTTTTTAAGGTTGGCTAAGCCTTTTAAATCACTAGCCTATGGTTTCCTTATTTGGGAAGTCAGCATAATAGTAGTTCATGGGTATATTATGAGAAATAAATTAATAAATATGTATAAGAACACTTTTAACATAGCACATGCCTAATAAACATTATTTATTATGTTATTTTTCTTGTCATCTGAAATCTGTGTCCGAGTTCCTGATCCATCACATACCAAGTTTTGGATTAAGTCTCTTCTATTTACTTACGTTATCCTCTGGGTTGATCCAGCCTGTCATCCTGGATTTTCTTATCATGGATTTTTGTCCTGAATCAAGCTCAAGTTCATTTTGTATTGCCTAGGGACTAATATCCTTATCTTCCTGATCCATTACCCAGGCGTCTTCCAACTTACTCACAGCTTCCCACATTGGCCATTCCAGTGCTTTGATAGCTTAATAGTAAGAAATAATACTTTTCAAATTTAAGTCATTTATAAAATTAAATAAAACCTTTTAAAACAAAGGAATAAAAGGAACATGTAGTGGGAGAAATAATACAATTTTAGTAGCAACAACAATAGAGAGAGAGAAAAAAAGGGAGGGAAATAACCAGGAACTTAAAATGCGTTATTTCTCTTTGGAGAATATCATAAAACTATAGAGAGGAAAGAAAGATATCTTTTGTGAATAGGCATTTCAGTTGTGGTCTTGAATGAAAAACAAAAATCAATAATATGAAGATATGAATCAATGTATAAAATGAATGTAACCTGTGCAACTACCTGGATTAGAGCAAGAGTGTATTATGCTAAACAAAATAAGTCAGTCAGAGAAAGACAAATACCATATGATTTTACTTGGATGTAGAATTTAAGAAACAAAACAGATGAACATGGGGGGGGAAGAGAGAGGCAAAATACAAAACAGACTCTTAATTGTAGAGAAAAAACAGGGTTGCTGGAGGGGAGGTGGGTGGGTGATGGACTAAATGGGTGATGGGTATTAAGGAGGGCACTTGTTGTGATCAGCACTCTTATATGTATGTGATGAATCACTAAATTCTACTCCTGAAGCCAGTATTGCACCATATGTCAAGTATAATTTAAATAAGAACTTAAAAAATAAGAATAAAATGAATGTAACCTTCAACTATATTCTACCAGGTTTTGTGTGAGTATATAACTTGACTAAAGGACTTTGTAGTTAATCTGGAAACATTTACATGAAGCTTTTGAAAAATAAGAGAGCTCATTATATATATATATATTTTTTTTTTCAAATCCACATTTGCATTTTGAAGAGTTAATGCTTAACTGTACCCTCTCCTTTATCATGTAACCTGGCACTGTGGCATTGGGCATAGCCATAAACTCCTTTGTTCTTAAAAGATGTAGGAAAGTAAAGACTCAGAAAAGTGTTTTTCTGTTTCTATTTGAATCTTTATGCATCTGAAATCACCAAGGGTCCATACCTGGTCTAAGCTGCTGGAGGATGAGGGACATGGGGAGACAAACTAAGTAGCCAAATTTCTTCCAGCTAAAGCCAGCCTAAACCAGTCTGTAGTGAGCCTCACTAATCATATAACTCAGCCCAGCTGAGATGATCAAAATATACTTAATGCAGTTCTGCCAAAATTGATGACGAGCACACTTACAAGCTAAATAAATGTGGTTTATATTGATGCACTCTTATCTGCCATAAACAGCATCATGATGATATAGATATTTCTACCAAGGATTGGATGCTGTGGCAACAAACCATAAAATTTGTAGATAAGGGGGGCCAATAACAAAGGGCTGCAGATGAAGGGGATATTATTGCACAAAGATGGAAAGCATTAAAGAAAATAAAAGCTTGGAGAAAGAGCAAGAAAACTGGTATTTAATGATAGGAAAATAGTGACCCATGTTATGCATTGACAAAATTTTTGGTAAAACTGATAGAAGGTAGACATGGACATGAGCAAAGGGATTTCCAGAAAGAATATACCTCCTTCATGCAAATTTTTTTTCCTGGAAACAGTGACTCATGTCATTGGTTAAATTTATAATGGTAAATTTACATGCTATGATATTATGAAGTATCAGAATAAATGTGAAAGTGGTTATTCATTTTTAGTAAATGATCATGTATATTATAATGAAGAGAAAATAGAGATTACAAAATCCTTATGTTGTAGTATTTCACTTTGGTAGATAAATACTATTTGACAAAGGAAGAGAATTATAGGCAGAGAAATGGTCTTGGCATGCACTGCCATGAACTGACTGTCCTTTTCAGGCCCAGCAGGTACTCATGTAATCCCTTGCTCTCAAGGACAGTCTCCTGGATTCTTCAGATTATAGACTATTCACAGTAGATACTTGGATGTATTTGAAAGTTTGGCTGAACTAGATACCTCCCAAAAGAACTGAGAAAAACTGATGAAATTTATTTACTTTTGTTGAATTTCTATATATTGCTTAATTTTATCGTATCCATAGATTTAGTCGAGGAGTTAGGGCTCTGAAATTTAAATAACTGGATTTGAATTGTAAATCTGTCCTTATAGCATAAAATCTTGGTATGTTAAACATTCAGGCTCTCTTCGTGGTTGAAATGGGCATGATAATGTCTATTATTTTAAGATGCTGCAAAAATTAATTCAGAATTGTATAAACATTTTTTGGTATGTGTTAATATTCCTACAGATGTTAGCATGGATACATAGATAGGAAAAGGATAGATGGATCGTAGACAGACATAAGCATAGCTCCCTATAGAAAAAGAGTAAAATAAAATGAAGTCATTATGCCATAAGTAGTTGATTTTGCTTTTCTAATCAATTACCTGTGAATAGCTTTCTTCAAAGAAGAAGAATCCATCACTAGGGTTGCCTGGGTGGCTCAGTCATTAAATGTCTGACTCTTGATTTCTGCTCAGGTCATGATCTCAGGATTGTGGAATCGAACCCTGTGTGGGGCTCCATGCTCAGCTGGGAGTCTGCTTGAAATTCTCTCTCTCTCCTTCCTCTGCTGCTCCCCCTGGTCATGCTTTCTTTCTCTCTAAAATAAATAAATAAATCTTTGAAGAAAGAAAAAGAAATATCCATCATTTTATCTTTAGTTTGAACACCAGATTTACTGTAATCAAGTCCTTATTGTCTTAGCAGTAACTAATTTTGTGTTCAAGTTTCTCTGAAGTCAGAAAGGCTTCATGGTTCAGAAGATGAAAATTATGGATGAGATAAACAAAATTCAGGTACACTAACTCTATTCTAGTAATCATTTCCCACATGACTTGAAATAATATGGTCTGTCTTGATTGTGAGATCAATTTATAGAGATTTGTAAGGATAATTATAAGTATCAATTCATTTGGGTTTATAAATTTTATCTGGGAAGATGCTTCAGTGAAAGAAGAACCTAACAATTCTATCTATCTCACTACAGTATTTCATATTTGTTTAGGGGAAAAAATAAGGTTTAAATATGACAGGAAAAAGATGCATTAAATAATATAACTAAATTTAGAAAATAATAATTGTGATCTGTTAATACATACTTTCAAATGTCCTTTGTCATATACATGCCTTCTTTTTAAATGCTAATATGCACATCCATCTTTTTAGTTTTTGTTTGTAGCAACTTCAAGGATTAAAATCATCCATTGTCTTATTTCAGAAAATTATTGGATGAGATTATAAGTAAAAAATAATAGTTTTATTTTTGCTTGGCAAATTAAGTGCATTAGTTTCCAAGCCATTTCATAAAATATTCTTTAATTTAATAAAATTATGTCCCCAAGAGAAATATGAAAACCCTGAGTGTAAGAATATTTAAGACATCGAATTTAAGATGATTATAGTTTTGCAGTGTGTTCTAGTAGCATCTGTATTAAAGATCATTGTGTTATTGAAGCTATTCAATATATATATTTAAACATATATATGCTCTATGAAAAATAGTCATGATTTTTAAAATGTCCACGCTAACATTATTTAATACTGAGAAAAAGATGAAAAAGTGAAATATTTTCAGATGTTTAATGTATATATATATATATATATATATGATTAATAAGTTTAGTGGATCTAACACTTAATTCTATTTTTGTCTTTTAATCTTACAATTCATCATTTTAAGTATTTTTTTAAATACAAATAGCAAACATTAAACTCCTTGGTACATGAAAACTCATATAATTCTGACAAAAACCAATGAGGTAGGTACTATTATTTAATCCTGATTTTTCAGATGAGAAAAAGGGGACAAAGAAATGTTAATGTAACTTGAGGATATCATATAGCTGTAAAGTATCAGCAGGGACAATACCCTAATAGACTAACTCCAGAGTCTAGGCTCTTGACACTTATATTATGTTACTTGTTGATGTATTGGAAGAAACCACTCTTGAGGTTGTTTCCGTATAATTGCAGGCTTAAAAAAGGTGATTCAGAAAATACTTGTAACATGGGAAAAATTCTTATGTATTCAGTAAAAATCTTTGGTCCTGAAAGAGTCACTTCACTTTGAAACACACACACACACACACACACCAACAAGGCATGAAATTTTTAAAATAAAAATATAAGCATTCAGATCTGTACTTCTGAATTTGTGCTTTTTAACTAATTAATTTATTTATTTTTAGTATATGTCTCCTAATTTTTCAAGAAAGAATAATGGCTTTTAATCCTGATGCATTCACTGATTTGGAAAATATGAAGTGATTGGCTTGGGAAATTATTTAAAAAGTCAAATCGTTTATGTTTTATTGGTTTTCTTAGTGATTTGCTTGGTGTGTGTTCATAAAAGATTATTACGCTTTAAAGTGAAGAGGCGACAATAAAGTAGCTTTTTACTTTCAAACAACACTCGGAATTCATGTGATAGAATTGTGGAATGGTAAAAATTGATCAGAGGAATAGCATTATGCAATCTCATCTCCTAGAAAAATAAAATAGCATTAAAAATGTATAGTTTTTCTTTTAGAGTCCTTTTTACAGAGGAGTTTTATAAACCACTTTTTCCTAATGTAAATTATACTGTTTTTCTGTTCTTTAAAAAGAAACATTAATCCTTCAATCCTAACCTTTCCAAATTTTAAAATTTTTATAGGGAATTTAAACCACAATAAAAATGTAGAAATATTAAACAATCCCACCTTCTGCTTTATATTAAGCCTGGAAAGGGAAAATTGTTTTAAGAAAAATTTTTATTATTGTGTCATTATTATTATATTTGATGGTGAATAGGGGAAATATTTACTAAATGCATCTAATAGCTCATATATGGATAAGCCTGTGATTAATTGTAGTATGTAAATATGCTCATGTAACACATCAAAAGGAAATATTTTTAAAAATGTGCATGGCATCATTAGCTTGAGGATTTTCAGTTTCCATATATTTTTAAAAAATTCATTCTTCACATCTCTCCATACTATGTAATTCAGTTCTTCGTTATTGTTATGTCCAGAGTATGCAGATTTAAATGTATGCTAGTCGTATTACAATAATGTGTGTCAGAAAATGTAAAAGGAATTAATTTGGCACCTGTTAATTGGCAGAATTGACGCTTCTCATTGCAAAGAGGCCTTCTTGCTTCATTCGTTTTCAAAGATTTTTTTTAGCAGATAAAAGGTATTTTGGAGTTATTAAAATAGTTGTTTAGTATATTATATTTTTCTAATTATTGATTTTGTTTTAAAATGAGAAATAATAGTAACATCAATGGCAATTTTTTTACAACTTCAAGTTCTACATCTAAGTATAATAACATGATTTCTTTACCTCCTAGAATTCTGATACAACCTCACTACTACACTGTGGAGTAAACAATGTTTCAGTTACTAAAATTAATTCAGAAATAAACTATCTTTTTTAGAATTTTTAAATATTAGAACTATAAATAAATACATAATAATTTATAAATGTGTTGATATTTATTGATTCATCTCAGTTAAGATGATTAAGAAAGGAAAGGTTCGCTCAGGTAACATTGTTAAACTAAATGTGTTTCAGATTATATTGTATGGCATTATTTTCATAGCTAAGTCACTATCAATGAAGATAAAATCTTCTACAAACCAGAACACAGGTTTTCTAAGTTTTTTTTTTTAAGAGTTTATTTATTTATTTGAGATAGAGCAAGAGTGAGCAAGCGAGTGAGAGAGCGAGCATCAGGGGGTGGGTAGAGGGAGAGGGAGTAGCAGGCTCTCCACTGAGCAGGGAGCCCGATGCTGGGCTGGATCCCAGGACTCTGGGATCATGACTCGAGCTGAAGGCAGATGCTTCACTGACTGAAGCACCTAGGTGCCCCAAGAATACAGGTTTTTTTAAGTTAGGCCAATTCTCTATCTGAAATACTGACTCAGGAAGACGCCTTTGGTCACTTTCAGTTATATATGTGTGTGTATGTGTTAGTGCATGTGCCCGTGTGTGCTTGTGTGCCTTTAAAGCCTATAATGACACTTTATTTATTGAAATTATTCATTTATTACCATCTATACCCATCACTCATCTCTCTCCCACAAAATACACACTGGCCATGAGGCTATGATCAACAATCAAGTGATTCTTACTCCACTTTGCATATCAAATACAAACCTCAATGCATGACATTTCAAAAATGCTTGCCATACTGATATTTTAGAAAAGAAAAACAGATCAACAAGAAAGAGATTTAAATGTATAAAGGTGAAAAACCTTAGCGATTAGTTCATAAATCTCAAGAATATTCATGGTGAATAATGCTGGATTCATGGATATGGTGCTGCTTATGTCTTTGCAAGTGGGACACTGCAATAGAGACCCAGACTTTCATTAAGGACACATACCATGCTCTCATATCTCTGCATAAATACAGATCAGCACAATTCTTTCCAGAAATGTAAGATAAAATCAAACCCTTTGTTTTATGGCTAAATGTGTTAAAAAGTTACAGTCCTAGTTATGCTACTTTTTCCTAAGGAAGATTAATGAAGTTTCTAATGTTTCATTGAAAGATGTGTTACATATTTAATCAGTATATTTTAATCGTTATTGATATGGCTTGTCTATATAAATAAAGCAAGTGATGACAATGAAGACAAAGCAGTTGGTGATAGAAATCAAGAAATCAGGAAATTAGTTTAATAGAAATAATATAATTTAAGAAGTAAAATATCCAAAGCCTAATCCCTATTCCAAAAATTGCTATCTATATGAGTTTAAGCAGTTTCTTTCACTATCTATGAGATTAACAAATTTGAATCATATATATGTTGCTGGTTTGGAGTAAAGATAAAGAAGTTCCTATTTATAGCTGCTGAATGATTACAATTAGAATTAACAGAAGTAGTGATAACCAGAGGACTGGTACAGTTCTGGATTACCTAATATGAAGATGCCAAAAGAAGAGTATTGGCAGCCAGTTCATAGCTATTACACCTATCAAATGCCCTTATGGTTCAAATCACAAGTTTTCTTAGAAAACCATAAATACCCAAAATGCCTACTAAAAACAAAAATGCACAGTTTTTGGCCCACAAACTATATTTTTGTTTTCTCATGTAAGGGGAAGGAAAACTTTACATTTTTTCTGTTAGATGACAGTCAAACCACATGTTTCAATCTCATTCATAGGCAGGTAAATCTCAGCTGTATTGTTACCTACCCTAGCATGTCTGTGTTAGTTGTTTCAGGAAGTTTCACTGGAGAGGTCTGCTCTCATGAGTCTCTCTCCATTGGAGTTACAGATATGGTATACTTCCTTCACACTAATGTCGTAAGATGTCTTCCCTTGGCCCTGCTGTTGGGTCTATGTTTGTGGCAATAAAGAACTTAGGCTTTCATGTTCTGAATCTGGTTATGTCATGTCTGCTTTTTATAAATCTAACATTTATTGTCCCATTGATGGAGCAAAGATAGTAAGTTAGTTTTGATTATCTGACCATCTGGTCTCTGTCAGGTAAAACAGAACAGAAAACAAATTTTCTTTAAAGGGCCAATCAACTCAGTATGTGGTTTTATATATTTGTCACTTTTGATTGTCTTTTTGTCTTGAGAATTCCTGGAATTGAGTTACCCATTGCCAGGCTACTGGGTCAGAAGACAGTAGTTTAGTTGGACTGATAGCCATTGTCAGCAATGGTGTTGGGAATTTGTTCATATAAATTTTAGAGATACTATTTTGACAATTGACACAATACTCCATTTGTCTTCTGATATTTATTTTTGTTGGTTTTCTCTTTGTCTGTCTATATATGTATAAGTGGGTGGGGAAAAAAGCCTCTCAGTACTGTTCTAAAGGAAAATAAATTAGCATTCCCAATGCCACATTTATAATCATGGTCCTTTCATCTCTGTGTACAGCTCCTTTAATGCTTCTGGAAATTAATCATAAAAATTTGTCAGATTTTTTTGACATACTCTAAGGGTTATATAATTCAGATGATTTTCTGTTGAAGGGAAATTAATGGAATTTTTCAAAACTTAAAATTATTTTGTAAAACGGAGCAAGAACTTTATTACCATAACAAATGTGCAAATGAAACTATATATCTTTTGGAATGAGAATAAAGGTGGAATAGAAGAGATTGCTTTTGGCTTGACCCAAGTTTCTTTTCTTTTATAGCTTTATTGAGAAATAACCAAAATACCATACAAATTATCCATTTATAGTATAAAAGTTAATGTCTTGTCTTGTATTCTTAGAGTTGTGCATCCATCACCATAGTCAAATTTAGAGCATTCTAATTTTCCCAAAAAACAAACCCCATATCCCTTAGCTCTTACTCTTTGGTTCCCATCATCCTTCCAGTCATAGGTAATCACTAATCTACTTTCTGTATCTGTAGATCTGCTAATTCTGGGCATTTCATTTAATGGAATTATAAAACATATGGACCTTTGTGATTGGCTTCTTTCACTTAGCATAATGTTTTCAAGGTTCGTCTGTGTCGTAGTGTTCCTTTTTATTGCCGAATATTTTATTGTATGAATGTAACACATTTTATTTGTGCATTAATTAGTTGATGAGAATTTGAGTTGTTTCTGTGTTTGGTTATTAAAGTAAGGCTGCTATGAACATTAATGTACACGTTTTTCATGGATATAGTTTTCATTTCTTCTGGGTATATATCTAGCAGTGGAGTTATTGGATCTTATAGCAACTCTTTTTTTTTTAACCATTTGAGGAACGACCAGACTGTTTTCCAAAGTGTCTGCACTGTTTTACATTTCTATCAGCAGCATATGAAATTTCAATTTGCTTACATCTTCGGCAACTTTTGTTATTATTTGTCCTTTTGATTATAGCCATCTTAGTGTATAAAGTGGTATCTCTCTCTGGAGACTCATTGTAGACCAGAAACTCTTGACATCTTAAAAAACCAGAAGAGTTCCAAGTACAGGTCTTGTTTTTTTTCCTTCCTCCTTTTAGGAAAAGAAAAAAACAAAAACGGAAGTCTTATAGAAATATATTCAAATTGTTAATAAGAGAAGGAAAGCTCTGTTTGACAGCAACATGGTGTTAGCAGACCTTAAACTTCAGCCATTGACTGGAACCACAAAGAGATTAGACGAGTATTTATAAAAAACAGCATAAAGTGTAAAAGGTATAAAATTACACGTAGGTATTAACTTGTGTGAGAGTTTTATACATTGCTCTGTGAACGTAAAATATTTTCCAAACAAACAAAATAATAGGTTTATATTTCTCCATGGCCAGATAGTCAGGCATATTAACTTTTAAATAATTCCTATTCTGAATGGCAAATAAAGCATCTATACATACATAAATATATATAATATATGAAATTATTATATGAAGTTATAGTATTTCTAGAGTCAAAAAAAGATGAACTCCTAGCTTTGAAAAATACTGACACTTTTTAAGAAAAAAGCTTCAAATCATTGTTGAAGCTCTAATATAGATATACATATATATTTGTATGTATATATATGTGTGTGTATGTGTGTGTGTGTACAAAATATGTAAATGTATATGGCTGTGGATTAAATGGCCTTGGTTGCTAAGTTACCAGATAAGAAGCAGAAAAAATATCAAGTCAGGCAAACAAATAGTAAAAGAAGCTGAGAATAAGGGTTTCCCCCGCCTCTCTCTTGGAACCACACATTTGTGGGAAAATACAAACCCATAGAAAAATGACTATAACAACATAATAATGATGGAAGGATAATAATGAGTGGTGAATGATGCAGTAATCATGAAATATGTGCTATTTGTCATAGAAATTGTATGGTTTACATTACAGCTTTATGTATAATTAGAGTTTTAAAGAGTGGTTATTTTAAGCTGTATGAAGAGCAGTGACTATGTTGTTCAGAGTTTACACTCAGAACTCCCTATTCCATCATTGATAAAGTAGTATAAATAAATGAGTAAAGGATTCGTAGAAATTACCTTATGTCCATTATTTTAAAAAATGGATGAAAATGCAAAGTGTCATCCCCTCTACACCCTCCCACACACAAGGGTTCTATAGTCAAATTATTTTCACTGCATAAATCATATGATTTAGTTTTCATGGATAATTGTTCCAGGATTTTTTTTTTTTACTTATGGCAGATGTGTTCTTGAAAAATTATGTCTGTTGTAGAAAATTTGGAAAGAATCCTAGAACACCCAATTATGCAAGACTTATAGCTCATATAAGGGACACCTACTGTTTTAAAGGGGAACATGGGATTTATAAATTTTCCACAAAGGAAGTTCTGTCTGAAAGATTTAATGGGACTGGGATTCAAACAAAAGATATTTGTTCTGTTTTCTTGTTTTTCTGACACCCATTTTGTCAACACCAATTAATTATTAAGTGCCACGGTGGTTTGGAATCCCAGCATAAACATTTTACTCACATCTTATGAATCCACCTGATGTGCAGCCTAAGTAGAAATGTGTGAAGCATTGGGCATTTTGCCAGATGTTTATCTTCCCTGTCAATTTTTAATACTTGGAGAAGTTGTACAATTGTAAAGTGGTTTTTCCCATGTAGAAAATCTGTTTCTTGATTTTCAAAATTAAATTAATTTTAGAAGTTACTGACACATTATAGCATATTCTTCCTTGCAATTAGTTTATTTTGTTTTTTTAATAAAAGAATTTTATTAAATGCACGAAAGGATGATATTCTTTTTTGCTAAGTAATATATCTATGTCTCCAAAGTAATACAATATGTAATTGGAAAGCCCTTGGCATTATTTTACAGTACATGGTCAGCATAATTGGCTGAATTAGATTAAAAGCTGTTGAATAGTTTAGAATCAAGTTACAATTAACCACAAATTTATACCTTGTTGAGACTATTTAATTGAGTATATAATGAACATACTAAAAGTCTGAAAACATTTACTTCCTTAGAATTTGATTTTTAAAGGAAGTTCTCAGATCTTTAAAAGCATAACATGTTTCCTTAAGTAAGTAGCTCATTACTTAATTGTATTTTAAGATAACTTTCTGCTTTTCTTGTTTGGTAATATTTTTGGAATTGGTACTCTATACTAACCTTATTTTGATATGTGATATCGTAAGGTAAGATTAATTATAAGAGCTGTTTATTAAGCATAGGCATAATGTTATATATGCTTTGTATGTATTCTTACCCATCCTCCACTAGCATGCAAAGCATCTTCTCTTTACAAACTTTATTCATTGAGGTTTGGAAGATTAGGTACAAAGACCAATAACACTGACTAGTAAGAGTAAGTCAGTGACCTGCAACAGATGACTCCAAAGCTCATGTTTTGTTCCACTAAGACATGTTGCTTCCAGTTATTTTCATTATTTCTTTATAAAGGTGCCCATTTCAGTAAAAGGCATTTCTGCATCATTTTACCATCAGAAAGTTAAATTACGTTGAATGTAATTTAAAATAATGAAGTCTTTTGGGGGACAGCAACAGAGTAGGTCTTTGGAGTCACCCCTGCAGCCAGAGCTTTCTTGTCCCCTACTCTTTCACTCCCTGTTGCAGACAGTAAAGGACTTTCATACAGGGGGGACAACTAAAAACAAAACAAAAAGTGGTAATAATTAATATGGCATCAATAAGGAAGAACAAATAAGTTGTGATTTCAAGTAAAAACAGCAACAGCAATACCCTGAGGAGAAGGAGAAAGAGAAGGAAAAAGTGGAGGAGGAAATGGGGAGGAGGATAAGGACAAGAACAAAAAAGAAATGAAATAATGGAAAAGAAAAAACACAAGTAAAAGACAGTTAAAATGTAATAAAATCTGGTTTTTTGCAACCAGAAATCCATATTTAATGATATTGCCTTAGATAAAATATGATAATACATAATGTTTTCAGTGAAGGTATCTGAACTTAAAATTCCCCAGTTGCTTTTCAGTCATTATTTCAAATTTCCCAGAGTATTCTTTTTCCTTTTTTTTTTCCTCTATAAATACTCATTCTTTTTCCTGAATACACTGCAATCCCCTCAACCTCAGAAGTCTTGGGACTACTGATTTTTCTACAACATAAATATAAATATATAAGGCCAGTATTTGAAGATTGTATTGTATTTCTTCTCTGCTGCATCCAGTCATTTTCCTTAATACAGATGGGAATAATTGCCTTATTTGAAATATATTCCATTTGGTGATTTCACCATTGGACCTCTAAGAAAATTTCTATCACACTTTACCATTAAGAAAATTCCTATCATACTTCCTTGCCTGTCAGTTGGTGATTGATCTTTATGATTCTGTCTTTCCTTTTCTTGTTTCCCCACTCTTTCTTGTACTTTTTTTCTTTTATCCTTTGGGTGTTGAGTCTGCCATCATGAATGGTGTCTCTAATCAAGGTAAATATAGCACATCATTTCTTTTGGGCCTTCAACACAGTGACATTTATATGTTCATTTCACTTCTCTCATACACTTTCTGGTGTCCCTCTGAAACGTTCAAATCCATTTCCAATCCTAACCCTAAACATTGTATTCCAAACCTTTTATTGTCCCAGCTCTTACTATATGAACATTCATAATGTAAATTATCAAGTATAATTACTGCAAATTGATGATCAAAATAAATAAAATGTAGATATAATTGTTACATAAATATGAATGTAGACATATGCATCATTTAAATACAAGTTAGGGAGATTTGGAGTAATAGTTGATCAAGCCAGGTATTTCTTTTTTACCTAAAATATTTTTGCTGTCCAGGGTTAGTGAAATAGCTCTTCTCTATGAAGTCCTTGGTTTATAGAACAAAGAATAGAATAATGAAGAGGGAAACAATGAATCACTTAATCCCTCTGATGGTAAAGTTAATGTTAACTAGACATAAGGTAGCCAGACTAATCATTTCTGGGTATGTCTGTGAAGATATTTCTGGATGAAATTAGCCTTTTGAAGCATTGGGCTCAGTAAAATAGATTGTCCTCCCCACTGTGCATGGGCATCATTCAAGCTTGAGCCCTGAATAGAGCAAATATGGTGAAATGAGAAATTCATGCCTTTTTTTTTTCTGCCTGCCTCACTGTTTGACCTGAGCCATTTCATCTCATCTCTGTTGTCGTTGGACTGGGATCTACACCATCAACTCCCCTGGTTCTCAGGACTTCAGACTTGGAATAAATTACATCACTAGCTTTTCATGGTCTCCAGCTTGTGGATAGCCAATCATGGGACTTCTCAGCCTCCATAATTATCCTGGATAATCTCATAATAAATTTCTTTCTCCTTTATACATGCACATATAATATAATACATATAATCTATATATGATCTATATAAAATATATATAATCTGTATATAATACATATTTTTATAGATCTATCTATCTATCCCATTTCTGAGGAGAACCCTGATTAATACAGTCACTTAACCATACCTGTTTATAAATGAAGCCAGAACATATAGTCATTATTCTGAGCAGCCATGTGTCCAGGTAAATATTATTTAAAATAAAAATAAAAAAAGAAGAACAACTTCAAAATATATGTAGGTATCTCAGACAATAGCAGTTCTTAGTATCTTTGAAAGAACAAAATTGTGATAAAGTACAATTAGGAAAAATAAGACAAAACAGCTCATCTTTATTTATTCTATTTTATTTTATTTTAAGATGTTATTTACTTGAGAGAGAGAGAGAGATAGGGAGAGAGAGCACAAGCTGGGAGGAGAGGGAGAAGCAGGCTCCCCACTGAGCTGGGAGCCCAGTGCGGGTCTCTATCCCGGGACACTGGGATCATGACCTGAGCTGAAGGCAGACTCTTAACTGACTGAGCCACGCAGATGCCCTGACAAAACAGTTTAAATAAAGAAATGATGACTACAAATGCCATGGTTGAACACTTAATATTGTATTAAACCTTCAGAAAAAGACTAAATTGTTGACTCTGCACAGTGAGCAGTAAGCAGATTAAAAATATGAAAGAAGCATTCATGATACCTTTGAGGGACTTCAGTATAACCTCAGCATCCAATACGTGTTTTAAAAGAAGAGAATACAGGGAATGATAAGCACCTTACATTTAAGTAGAGAGTAGCTCAGTTTTTAGCTGTTTTATAATCATGAGTTCTTAACCTGAAGTGCACACTAAGTAAAAAGCAAGTAGCATAAAATTAAATCCACATTTAGACGTATCTACGAAATTGTAAGGCATCAAGAATTGAAAACAAAACAAAACAAAAAAACTTCTAGAGAGAAAAGAAATTATCTAAAAGAGAAAAACTCTTACATTGATAATAGATTAGTAATCATATGTAGTAGATACGGATGGACAACAAAATGCTAAATCAAGTTGCTGAAGGAAAATCAGCAAAATTTGTGGCACAAATGAGAGTGTATGACATTTTATCTGATAGCTTACAACCAACAGACTTCTTGAAAGAAACATTGAAAACTTTATTTCACCAGTAAGAAAATGTAAACAGAGGCAGGATGTGAAATGAAAGAACAGATGATAACCAAATACATTGTAAAATATCTCGACACTGGTTATAAAAATTACATGTATTACTTCAAAACATTTAAATAGCATTGATACTAAAATTTTCCATAACTGAAATAGTTTTCTATTGTTGCCTTAACAAATTATACAAATTTAAGCCACTAAATTTATTATTTTATAGCTCTGTGGGTCAGACATTCAGTAAATGTTATCCTCTAGTAAAATCAAAGTGCAGGTGGATCTGGGATCATTTCTAGGGGTTTTAGGGGAAAATTTGTTTCCTGATCACTTGGGTTATTGCCAGGATTCAATTCCCTGAGGTTGTAGGACCCAGGTCTCCTTTTCTTTTTCTTTTTCTTTTTCTTTTTTTTCTTTTTTTCATACTGGCTGTCATCTAAGGGCCATTTCTAACAGGCCATTAAATTCTTTTGCTTGTACTCTCTTTCTGGATTCCTGAAAGCCAACAGTAGCTTGTTCTTTCTACGTCACATCACTCTAACCTGTCCCATTGTCTATCCCCCTCTGATTTTCTCTTCCTTTTTTAAAGATTTCATGTTATTATATGGGATCCATTCAGATAATCTAAAATAATGTCCCCGTTGTAAGGAGGTAATAAGCAACATTGATTCCAGCTGCAACTCCCAATTCTTCTTTGCCAATCAAATGTAAAATATTGACATTTGAAAAAGATGGACATATATGCAGATTTCAGTCATCATTTGCCTCTTTCCCAGATACCCATTAGTAGAAAGCCCTGAATTCTCCATACACACACAAAAAAAACCCAAAAAAGAAAAAAAAATCAAATTTCCTCAAATCTGTAGCATGCTGGCACTGACTCTGACCCCAGAAAGGTCAACCATTAAATTTTCAGGAATCATGAGTCAGTTATTAAACATAGCTATTGTTATGAAGTAAATTATATGACTTAAAATTAAATGAATGTTATAAAAACAGAGATAACAAATAATGAATACATCAACTTCTAATTATTTAACTACTTTGACCATTTTCTATGCTCTTTAAGTTATTTGCATCCATGTGTCTGAAGGGTGGAAATACTCCATAATGACATTTTATCGAACTTTTGTGTTACTGTCTAATGTTGAAGAAAATACCAACCAATGTTCATGTTGTGACTATACTCATTCATAAATTACAACCATACTTTGTTTAAGGATGCAAGCATTTGGCAAAAATTAATCGAAGCCTTCCCTGAGAGAAAATTAACAAAATGGAATTTATAATATAAACTACTGCATTTTATTATCATATGGCAACTGTGGGCTGCCCATTGTTTATATAAGAAAATATATAATAATCATATATATATCGTAACTTTTAGGAGAGCCATTTTTAAAAATTTCTCTAATATGCTGATTCTGAGGCATTCAAATTGGTTTTGTTATAATTCTCACAAATGAAAGAAAGTTCAGATATGAAGAAATTTCCTTCTTGGAGTATGTTAGGTTAATTTGGTGAGTGTGTGCATATGTGTGTGTTAGCTATTGATTATTTTTTCATGTGTACATTCCCATTGTACCATGCCCTTTGACTTTCAGATAAATAGTATCCATTCATCCTGGTTTTTTAAATAACAAAATTATTCAGCATAAGAAGCACATCTGCCAAATTGTGTATTCCAGACATTTCCATTGATCTTTTCAGATACTTAGTGATGCCCCCTTTATAATGTAAAAGCAGAAACAGGCTGCCCTTGAAGCTTCCTTTGTCAAAAATGCATTAAGGTGACACACAGTGGAAGGTTTTTTTTTTTCAATGTTTATGTAAAGCTGGAGGATTAAAAATGAGGATAATTTCGTGGCTGTTGAAAAGCAATGATAAATTTTTCCTAAAAATTATGTAACCAGATATGTATTTCAAATATGGTGTCACTTTGCAATGAAGGTATTTCAGCTCTAAGCTATTAGGAAAATACAGCGAGTATATAATCACATGGGAGAATAACACAACTCTAATGTCACTTTTATACCTATACATTTAGGGTCTGTGTGGGTAAGTTACGACATAGCCTTCCCTCAGATTTGACAGTCATACTTTCAGGTTTTAAAATAGTAAATAAACCATCCTTTTTGAGCTGAATGTAAAATGGGAATTACATACATTTATAGGATATGCTTCCATTGCTCTCAGTTTCATATTTTTTTATTCTAAAATGTAATCATCCCGTAGGAGGCTTGTTCTGTCAGAACTGTATCACGGTGCGTTTTGATTCCTCAAAGCTAAAACCATCAGGACCTGCTATTAAAAAAAGTCCCAGGCATGTAATGGATAGCATGGCAACTATAGTTAGTAACACTGTATTGCCTATTTGAAAGTGGCTAAGAGATTAAATCTTAAATAGTTTTCATCACAAGAAAAAGGAATTCTGTAACTATATGTATGGTGACGATTGTTAACTAGACTTATTGTGGTGGTCATTTCACAATATATACAAATGTCCAACCATATCATATACCTGAAAACTAATAAAATGGTGTATGTCAGTTATACATCAATAAAAACATTTAAATAAAAATCTTTAAAAATAATCTGAAAGTTGTCCTGAAGAGAAAAAGAATATATATATTCACATTGCTCTTGTAAAATCAGTGACCAAGGTTATTTTGGATTCAGTTGTCATGTTTTGTTATTTATATGCTCTTTGCTATCTTGTATGTCTTGTACCCTTAAATCTTCAGAGGTTTTAAATATGATCTTCCAGATCAACTGTAAGGCATCAACATGATAATTCAAACATTTCATTACTAATCTGCAACCTAATTTATTTCAGCCACCCACCATTGTTTTACTTAGTCCCTTCACAGTAGACACTGTTTATTTTTAGTTTCTTATGGTTAAACACAGGTGGCTTTGCTTAACAATTTTTGCTCTGAATCCTTAGGGTAGTCTGAAGTATAGTCATTAAATCCTGTACTCCTAATTCCTCTTCTCTTCCTTTCACTTAATTTATGGAGAAGATTAACACCCTGTAGCATAATCATGTCATCTTAGCTTCAAACTTTCTCTCTTATACTTTTTTTTTTTTCTTTCTCATTCTTTAGTCCAGTGGGGAGTGCTGCTTTTTTCCTAATTGATGGCTTCTATTCCGGACTCCACATTGCAAGCACTTATGTGCCAGTGTTGTGGGAGTAAATGTCATAGAAAAGAGAGTATCAGCATTTCTTGGTGAGAAGATGCCTCAGAGGAGGGTGGAAGTGTCTCTTTCTGGCAGAAGAGCAAGTGGCATTCGGGAGAGAGGAGAAACAGATGGTGACTCTGATAAAAAGGACATGATAATGTCCCCTCTTCATAAAATAAGCCTGAGTTGGGCATGAACATTGCATGGTGAGCAATAAATGTGGTAGGTCAACTCCCAAGTGATGCCCGTGGTAAAAATGGACAAAACTCTCCTGATTGCAGAAGTGTGGAAAGATTCTGTAACATAAAATATACCCCGGGAGAATAAAGTAAGGTATGTGTATGTGTAAATGTGTGTATATATATATGTGTGTGTGTATATATATATATATATACACACACACACACACACATAAATGTGTGACAAATGACAACTTGGTTAAAAAATGTGTATATATATGTATATATATATACATATATATATACACACACACATTTTTTTAACCAAGTTGTCATTTTGAGAAGCTAATCTTTGGTATAACTCTAAGTTGTTTATACTTCAATGTGTTATCTATCAGCTTTGCATCATGTCTGTTTTTCCCCAGTAAGAAAAATGAGTACTCAGTGTTCTTAGCTAATCTCAATTTTATTTCTTCTCCACCCGTTTCAGTATTTTAGAGCAAATAGCACTTTTTTTTATTGGTTATATTTCAGGCTTACAGTGTTATTATTAGTCCCTACTTGGAGTTCTGTCAACATTTGACAGTATCTATTCATTGTGAAAGAGAATTGTGACAGTATTAATTAATTGAAAGGAGGATATTAATGCCCCTACCTTTTTACTCACATGGCTTTCTCCAGTCCCACATCCCAAACTTGATATCTATTAATTTAATTTTACATTTTGCACTACCATCTTATTCAAACATTTATTTAATACTATCTACTGGTGGATCCTATATGTTGGAATCAAAATAAAAGTCTTTACAGTGGAGGTGCCTGGGTAGTTCACTAGGTTAAGTGTCTGCCTTTGGCTCAGGTCATGATCTCAGGGTCCTGGGATGGAGCCTGGTGTTGGGCTCCCTGCTCAGCGGGGGAGTCTGCTTCTCCCTCTCCCTCTGCCCCTTTGCTCGACTTGTGCTCTCTCTCTCCCTCTCCCTCTTGCTCAAATAAATAAATAAAACCTATAACAAAAAGTCTTTACAGTGTACTGATTATGTAAGATTTGTCAAGGCAGTATAAATACCATGTTTCCTGTGCCATTTGTGAGAATATAGGAGTGTCAAAGTCTAATGAACTTTTTTTCTGTTCTCTGTTAATAATTAAAATCCATGTGATATTTGAGTCAATTTCATATTTTAATCACATAGATTATAAAACAACTTATAATTTTTGTGGTGTATTAATTGCCTGCCTTTTCTGTTAGATAATGATTTGCCTACATAATTATACCTTCTCATGGAGCCTGTATGTTGTTTTACTCTATTTATTTCAGATAGCTTTTTCCAAAAGAGAATGCTTACTTGCTAACTTTATTATACAATTTATAACACCACTGTCTGAAGTCCACTCATAGTGGCTTTCCAATTCTACCTCTTGATTTTCTGCAACTATTTTTTTTCTGAAGTACATACCCAAGTTTACTCAGAAAAGATTGGCTTAACCTTTTTTAGTCCTTGCATACCTGAAATTGTCTTTCGTTTACCCTCAGATTTTGTCAGATTAATGATACCTAAATTCAAAATAATTTTATCTATGTACTATGAAGATTTTTCGCTTGTTCTCTATATCACACAGGGCTTTCTATCAATAGGCTGGTGACAAATGAATTCCACTCCCCTTATGGATTCCCTAGTAGTGTGGGGTTTTTTTCTTTTTTTCTCCAGGTTCTGAGGTGTCTGGGTTGATATCTGCCTTTACCCTGATCAGCACAATATATAATTCCTTTCATTCTAAAACCTTATTTTCTTTAGCTTTATTGCTTCTGTGATATTTTCTCCTACCCGTACCTTCACTTTTTTTTCTTTTTGTTAGATCTCCTTTCCAGGACCTCTATATGAATATTGGTCCTCCTCCATTTATTCTGCCTACACTGTGTATTCTTCCATATACTTGCTTCGTCTTATGAAAAATTAATTTAGGTTTATATCTTACCCCTACTATAGCCCTTATTTATCATTGTAGAAATCATAATTTTTACTTCCAATAAATGTGTCTTCTCTTCACCCACTTCTTCTCCTATTCCCTCTTCCTATTTCCTGTTGGTTTCTATAGAATTACTTCCAAAATCTCTCTGCATAAGATATTTTAATCCTCTTTTTCTTCTACTTAGTTGTCTTCTAATAAGTTGTTATTTCTTGATTTTTATTCTTTGTGCTTTCAGTTTTTCTCATATGGCTGGTAACTGTTGATATTTAAATTTAAATTTTAAAAAGATAAATATTTTAGGTTGATGTTATTGACTTATTTTGTTCTTTCAAGAGGATTGCTTCTTCAGTAGATCTCCCTACTTTTACTTTAAAAATAATCTTTCATATCTCACAATAAATACTATTATTTTAGTTTCTTTAACATTAGTTATCTGCTATAATACAGGACCCACCAGGATCTCTCTTTAAAAAGTAGGCCTCAAAAGCATTCTATTATTGCTTCTTTAATTTATTAACAATTTGAAAAATCCAGATTTTACTTTTCCATTTTGTAGGCTGTTATTAAATATGTATCTTGCTTTGAACTTTGAATAGATTCAATAGCCACCTCTAAGCTCCATGAAACAAGACCAAGACATGAGTGATTATAAGAATTTTTATGAAAATTTTACACAGTGAACTATGAGATAAAATTTATCATCACTGAGGCAAAGCAGATGACATAAAATATAGGATATTGAAGTAGACAGCAAAGTAAAATTTCTGTAAGCTGTCTACAGAAAGAATGTATTATGAAAAGGTACCAAAAAGAACTTTCCTGTTATTAGAATAACCTGTGGTACTATATACATTCTTTTGATACAAATCATTCCATAAAATATTTACTTTGTTGTAGAGTTTAAATTTCTTTAAATACTACGTGAAGTATAATTTTTAGGAAATGAACAATTGAAAATATTATAAGATGAAGATTTACTGATGATTTCATCTTGCCCATAAAATTATGACATATTATTATTCTTTCAGTATTATATAGAGGTGATGTCATTGCAAATAAGCAGGTGAAAAAAATTATAGGGAAAAACATGGTTGCTACTGAATTGGTGTAGCAGAGAGGTGTGTTATATAATGTGCCTTTATTGTAGGTTCAACAAGAAAGCAGAGTATTTATTTGACTATTAATTGATTTTTACAATTAAAGATTTCCTGCAAGGGAATCTATCCAAGTCATCTATTATGAGATATTTTGCCATTAAAATATTAAAGTCATAAAGATATAAGACATTGTGAGGTCAACTAGTATCGATTTTAAATTTGTTTATAATAATTCAAAGCAAGTTTTTTTCTTCAAAATGCTTCCAATGAAATTTTACTGTGCATTTTATAAAACTCATAGCTAATTTCACTAATACATGCTAAATTACATTTTCCTCATTGGTTGTTGAAACAGGAGATAGGATAAAATATATACTAGTATATATAATTAATATGATACATATAATAATATATAATCTGTGTGTATATTAAATATAATAATATAGTTGGAAAGGGTCTTGAAGGTCTTTTATGTCAAACCCCCTTCTAATTCTTAAATATCAGCTAGAGCATCTAAAACCTTCTAATGTGTGTATTTTAAAAATCTTTTTTGTATGCCTTTGAAATTTGACCATGTAAAATGTTTTATTTCAAATAATGTTATAAATATATTATTTTATTATGACGTTTTTGTGAAGAACATATTTACTCATTAAATTCTGTTCCTCAGCTCTTAAATCTGCTTCTGCTACTCTATAAAATTATGATACATAAGTGAAGATACATAAGTATTAGGAGGCTTAGAACACTACAGAAAAAATTGTTAGGGTATCTGTAGTTATTGTCTCTTTGCTTTTTTGCCAATAATAATTTATTGATATGACTAGTAAATTATGTACTATAATTGGGGTTGTACTTTGTTTACTTTGGTTGATTTGCAAATATGAATGAGACTATTGCTTTGTTTTGGGCAACATATTATTGACAGTAACCTGAAGACATCATAGATGGTCCATCCATTATTTCAGGAAATATTTATTGAGCACCCATTATATAACCTTCACCTTATAAATGGTATTTGAAAATAAAGTGTGAATTTCTGATGAGTCTGAATCGTATTGGAGGAATATTAGAGAAACCATCTGTGCTAAAAATATCTGAGCTTATTTATGAACTTATTGGAGGCAAAAAAATGTTGGAGTAGATTTTCTATTAAATTACATCCAGCATAAAATTACTAACAATGATTAATATTGTATTACGGTAATGTTGGGGGATACATTTGTAGTGATTTACATCTCTATCACACAGCATAAAAAATGTCCAATGTGTCTTTCTACATTCAGTTTCTGGTTTTCACTTTTCTATGGATTTTTATACTAAACTCATTCAAATGTTTTAACCCCTTCTGGAAACCGTA
Source organism: Ailuropoda melanoleuca (assembly GCF_002007445.2). Classification (NCBI taxonomy): domain Eukaryota; kingdom Metazoa; phylum Chordata; class Mammalia; order Carnivora; family Ursidae; genus Ailuropoda; species Ailuropoda melanoleuca. The sequence goes on from NC_048224.1 coordinate 100,812,987, forward strand.
AACATTTTGACATTTAAACTTGGGGAAGATGTTTGTCAAGCAATAATTTGATTAGAATAACATTTTTGCAACTCTATTGCCTGATAAAGTGCCAGGTGTCTTTGAAAATATATTTGGTTTTGCTGTTTCAGTGATGAAGTTCCACATATCATCATGTTTCATTGTATCATTTTTTGGCAAGCATTCTCATTAGAAACATCTTTAAAATATCAAAATAAATTTTTTCTTTTTTTTTTTTAAGATTTTATTTATTTATTTGACAGAGATAGAGACAGCCAGCGAGAGAGGGAACACAAGCAGGGGGAGTGGGAGAGGAAGAAGCAGGCTCATAGCAGAGGAGCCTGATGTGGGGCTCGATCCCATAACGCCGGGATCACGCCCTGAGCCGAAGGCAGACGCTTAACCGCTGTGCCACCCAGGCGCCCCCAAAATAAGTTTTTTCTTGTTCTTTAATATTAAAAGACTACCTTAATAAGATCCAAGGGAATTGATTCAACACATTTTCAAGTAGCTGTGTCAAGAGATTGAAGAAAAAATAAGTAGTTATTTTTTTAATATATCAGACAGGTCATGAAGGTAGAGTGTGCTGAGATGAGTATGTTTGGTCTACAACACTCTGTTTATACTGGGCTGAGAGGAAAAGTGAGAAGAGGGACAGATGGAGTGTAGAGAAGGGAAGGGAGGGAAATACACGAGCTTTGGACATTTGAGAGTGAAATATTACAAATAAACCATTCTATGTGTCTGCTGGATAAGAAGGATAAAGACCCACACTGTGAATGCAAGAGTTTTAAGAGCATTCCATTACAGTGCTTGCAAAAGTTATATAGGAGTGGTGCACAAAGTCTATGATGTGAAAGACTGGAATTGGGAGCATATTCTCATAGCAGAATGTGGGAAACAAGATGTAAGAGATTAAGCAGTTTTTGGCTAGCAGCAAAGACTAGATTATTGAGATTAAAGTCCTAACAAATATGGATGCTTTGACTCAACCATAACTCCATCAGAACAGAAAGCAATTATTATTTTATTTATTTATTTATTTGTCATATTGATATATTTATATGTCAGAAAGAGAGAGAGAGAGAGAGAATACAAGCAGGAGGAGCGGCAGGCAGAGGAAGAAGCAGGCGCAAGGAGCTTAATGTGGGACTCAATCCCAGAACTCTGGGATCATGACCTGAGCTGAAGGCAGATGCTTAACTGACTGAGCCATCCAGGTGTCCCACCAAGTTTTTATTATATCAGCCTGAAGTTCTTTTTTTGACAAAGTAGAAGATTACAAACAATAAGAATGACAAAATTATGTGATTAGTTTGATTTTTTTGGCTATAAAAACAAGTTTCTTCATAAATTTGGGGTCTTTTGATACAAAAAAACTCCGCACCAATTTTTAATTATATAGTGTCTCATATCACATGACTCATCTAAAACTAAAGAAATGTATTTGAAATTACATTTTTATTCATTTTTTTTAATTTAAATTAAAGTTAGTTAACATACAGTACAGCACTGGTTTCAGTAGAAAAATCCAGTGATTCATCACCCACATAGAACACCAGTGCTCATCCCAAAAAGTGCCCTCCTTAATGCCCATCAGCTATTTAGCCCATTCCCCACCCACTTCCCCTCCAGCAATCCTCAGCTTGTTATCTGTATTTGAGTCTCTTATGGTTTGCCTTCCTCTCTGTTTTTATCTTATTTTATTTTTCCTTCTCTTCCCCTGTGTTCATCTGTTCTGTTTCTTAAATTCCACATATGAGTGAAATCATATGGTATTTGTCTTTCTCCGACTGACTTACTTCACTTAGCATTATACACTCTAGTTCCATCCACGTTGTTGCAAGTGGCAAGATTTCATTCTTTTTGAACTCTGAGTAATATTCCATTGTATATATATCTACATTCCATTGTGTGTGTGTGTGTGTGTGTATATATATATATATATATATATATATATATATATATATATATAACATCTTCTTTATCCATTCATCAGTCAATGGACTTTAGGGATCTTTCCATAATTTGGCTATTGTTGATAGTGCTGCTATAAACATTGGGTGCACGTGCCTCTTCAAATCAGCATTTTTTGTATACTTTGGATATTTAGTAGTGTAATTGCTGGGTTGGAAGGTAGTTCTATATTTAACTTTTTGAGGAACCTCCATACCATTTTCCAGAGTGGCTGCACCAGTTTGCATTCTCACCAATCGCACCAACAGTGCAAGAAGGTTTATTTTTCTCTGCATCCTCTCCAACAACTGTTGTCTCCTGAGCTGTTTATTTTAGCCATTCTGACAGATGTGAGGTGGTATCTCATTGTGGTTTTGATTTATACTATCCTGATAATGAATGATGTTAAGCATCTTTTCACGTGTCTGTTAGCCATCTGGATGTCTTTGGAAAAGTGTCTATTCATGTCTTCTGCCCATTTCTTAGTTGGATCATTTGTTTTTTGGGTGCTGAGTTTGATAAATTCTTAATAGATTTTGGATACTAACCCTTTATTCTGTATGTCATTTGGAAATATCTTCTCCCATTCCATCGGCTGCCTTTTAGTTTTGTTGATTGTTTCTTTCATTGTACAGAAGCTTGTTATCTTGATGAAGTCCCAGTAGTTCATTTTTGCTTTTGTTTCCCGAGATTTTTCAAATATTAAATCAATAGGACTTTGATATTATTAGGACATTCTCACATTCTATGAGCAATGGTGACAAGAGTCTCTATCCTTTGTAAAATATCATTTTTATTATATTTCTTACAAATTTCTATCAAAATTTCGGTTACTGAAATAAGAATTTACCATGTCTCCAACTAAAAATGTGTGTGTGTGTGTGTGTGTGTGTGTAAGAATCCAAGTTCACTTAATAATTATACAGTTGCAAGCTGTGAGAACCTCTTAAAACTGCTTAAAGGGGAAGCTCAGCACAATGTTACAGAATTACCCACATGGACTAATCAAATTGAGTGATAGTTTTCAGGTGCTTTTTTTTTTTTTTAAAGATTTTATTTATTTATTTGAGAGAGATAGAGACAGCCAGCGAGAGAGGGAACAAGCAGGGGGAGTGGGAGAGGAAGAAGCAGGCTCATAGCAAGAGGAGCCTGACGTGGGGCTCGATCCCATAACGCCAGGATCACGCCCTGAGCAGAAGGCAGACGCTTAACCGCTGTGCCACCCAGGCGCCAAGGTGCTTTTTAAGAAAGAGAGAGGGAGGGAGGGGGGAAAGAAAGAAAAAGAGAAGGGAGGGAGGAAAACAAAAGTGAAAAAAAGCCTCTTAATTTGTGCAGTGAATTAAAAAAGAAGGATTCCAAGAGCTGACTTCACTTAAAGACTTACAGTCACAGTCTTCTGGAGGCAGAAGTTACTATTGACTTCTTTGACCATGACTTCAGTTTTCTGAGTATTTGCTAGGGCATTTGGCCAAGGAATATGATGGGAATTCAGGACATCATCCAGTCATAAAGATACATGTCAACTACATTCATTATACCACATCCTCAGAAGTCTTATTTCTCATTGTCCTGTTTTTCTCTCAAACCTGCTCAGAAAAGTCATGAAAATGACTACTGGCAAGAATGAATGGCACATTTGATACACGTATTTGTATCAGGAATTAAGTTTTCTTGTAGCTCATATTCAAAGCTTTCTATATATTATTTAGAAATAATGATTTCTAAATTATTTACACAGATAAAGAAATAAAATAGTCAATACTCAAGAGCACACTTCACCACCCTGTGTATTCCTTTCCAGTCACCACGCACCAAGGATAACCTAGTCGGTATTACAGTGATATGTGGGGTATCATTACTTCTGACACCATAGGTTATTTTTGTTTTCATCTTGGTCTTGATATAAATTGAATCATCAGTATGTACTCATTTGCATCTGGCTTTGGTCACTCATGTTATTACATGAAATCTCAGTTTTTTCTTTCTCATATGTTATTTCATTATGCACATATAACAAAATTTATTTTTCATTGTACTTGTTATGTGCATTTGGGTAGTTTCTAGTTTGGGTTATTACACATCATGCTACCATTAACATTCTCATCCTAATTATTATAAGAACATATGTTTGTAGTTCTTTTGTATCTTCAGTTGCCTTTCATTCTCTTAATGGTGTATTTTATCGAATGACCAAAAATAATTCTTTAAAAATACAAATTAAATAGTAGTACCCTGCTTGAGCCCCTTCAAAGGCTTCCTATTTCATTAAAATTTAAATTCAAAACCTTACCAGATTTTCACATCATCTAGCTCGTGCATTTCTCCAAAACCTCATGCCATTTCCTCTCACTCACTATGCTACAATCACTCTAGTCTGTCACTGCCCAGAATAAAACTAGATTTTGACACTTAGAGAATTAATTATCTTGTTATCTTTTGCTGAGAATTTTTTTCTTTTATTCCACATGTATCTGACTTCTTCAGGTAACCACCTTAGAAAGTCATTTCTTGACAGCTATAACCAGAGTAAGTCAACTCTATTGTTTTCTATTAGTACACGATTATGACTCTTCATAAATCTTGTAAAAAATTGTTTCATTAGTTTTAGTGAATAAAAACAAATTATATCTTTATATTCTAGACTATAAGCATCATGGCTGTTTATTCTTCTATAGATACAACATAGGAGAAGATGTGTTAAATATTGGTTTATTCAAATTAATTGAATAAACAAATAAAAGCATAATACCCATAATGGGCTGAATGTACCCTTTCAGAATTCATATGTTGAAACCTTAATATGATGGTGTTTGGAGGTGGGGCCTTTGGGACGTGATTAAGTTATAAGGGTGGAGCCCTGATGAATAGGATTAGTGCTCTTAGACGAAGAGGTCAGAGAGCTAGCTAACTCTCCACCATGTGAGGATACACTGAGAACTCTGTGACCGGAAGAGAGCCCTCACCCGACCATTATGGCATATTAACCTCAGAGTTTCTGCCTACAAAACTGTGAGAAATGTATTTCTGTGTTTATAAGCACCCAGGCTATGATATTTTGTTATAGCAGCCCAAACTGGGACAATGCATACGTATCTGTTATATATTCGTAGTAATAACTATTTATATTTTTGTTTTTATATTAGATGTACATTTCTCATTATTCCTTCTAACACTTCAGGACCTCTCTGGATCCTAATACCAATGCAGAGCCATGCTCAGTTAAATGCTCAGTGAAATCAAATCAGTGATTATTATTGTAATTCTAGATGTTTATATAGTGTCACATATATATATGAACATGACAAGAATCTTCAAACACAGTCTAGTGTATCACATAGACAAGCTGTCAAATGATTGCAGTGCAAAGGCTATAGTGTGAATATGAATTAAGTGTTAACATAAACAACTAGCTCATTGGGGCAGATAAGCAGAGGAGTTAAGAAGCTTTAGGGAAAAATAAATATTTGGGATGGAAATTTAAAAACTGATTTTACCTACTGCTTTTCTGATGTAAATACTTATAAAGTAATAAAACATATAACTTGTCTAAACTTCTGTCCCCCTTAATTGTGCCTTTTCCTGACTTATAAAATGTCTTCTATAACATTTTCCTTTTCATTCATTCAAGAAGCAGCTATTTACTGAAGTTATGTTCTAGGCTGCAGAGAACAAAAAGGGAAAGGAAGAGAGAGCAAGAAAAATTAACGTATAAAGTTGGCATGCCAAATATAGAAAGATAAAATCATAGTACTAGGGATTTTTTCTCATATTTTTGCTTCTGTTTTATTTCTCCAGTTTTAAAATTCATCATTTTCATACAATGTACAATCCAGAATCATCCCTTATTTCTCATATTTATCTCCTTTATGGAAATCTAATCAAAATCTACATATTTTTCATTTCTTCTAAGTTGTCCTTCACTTAATGGGGGAAGATTAGAAGCAGGAAAAGTATGCTGTTAGGGCAATCACCATTTCAGACCCACAAAGAGATTTTCCACAAAACTGCCTTTGATGAAGTAAGTAATGATAATGTCCCTCTCTTTATATCTTGGCACTTGGTATATTTGTTCCTGTTAATATCAGTTTTATACTCTAAAATTCTAGAAGACAGACATTATATCTCTAATGTGCTCTAGTCCATGCATTGCGCAGATCGGTATTTCCCCTTTTGATTGAGAGGTGGATATGGGAGTTGTCATCTTGGAAACTTTATCAATGAAAAAGGTTATTTTTCTACTCTGTAATAACTCAGGAACAACTGGAAAAATGTTCTTTAACTTTAAAAAAAAATAAACCTGCAGGCTAAATCTAAGCATAAAAATTTCATCCTAAATGATATCTATAAAAAAAAAGAAGTTGTGATTGACTGGAAACAGTAGCCTGTAATGAGAGATGTCTCAGAAACCTTACTTACATTTCCTACCACAAAGAGTGAAATACACACCACATGTTTAGGTCACATTTCTGAGTAATATGATAAGAGTTTTCAATATAATATTATTGACATTGATTTATTAATATTGATTTCTAAGCTGTACAACATAGTCGAAGCTATTTTCTTTTGTTTTCTTAAGGAGATCAAAGTAAAACTAGTGAATTACGAATTGTGGGCTGTCTGATTTTTGATAAAACAGCAGCAAAATGACTTTTCAATGTCATATTTCATCAACTGTAATTAATTGCTTTAAAGTGTGCAGTTCAATAAAACTTAGTCATTTTACATTTAAAAATGATTATATTTAGAAGAAATAAGGATTGAAATTGAAAATTGCATAAAATTATTTTGTTATTTTTCAATGCAAGGGATTTAGATATAGCATAATTATTACGGTGTAATTATTTTACATCATCATAGAACCTCTACTCTAATTTTAAGCAATGTAACATTTCACATTTTTTCCAGTGGACTTTTTTATTTTGAAGGAAAAGTAGATTTTTTACATATTTTCTATCTGTTCTTTAGCATTTCAAGAGAGAAAATAATATGAATATTGCTGCATCATCAAAAATTCTGCAAAGGAGTATTATACCTATCAATCAATATGTAAATAAATCTATCATTATATATAAGATTACTCTTAAAATGACTGGGAACAACAAAAACATAAATTTTGTGAATTTTTCAGTATCTCTTAGTAATGTAGTATGTAAATTTAAAGAAAGTTATAAAATATTGCATCCCAATAATAATTTAATAACTATGATTATCATTTCATAGGGACAGGATTTATCCTAGCTGGAAATTTGTTGCTATTATTGTCCATTGTCTTCTTAAATTATTTTGTTAACTTCCTTCTCTATTATAACCAACCACTGAATCAGCAATTGTCTCCTTCATTTAGTTTTCATTCATTTTCTCCATTAAGGCCTATTTCCTGTGTTATCCTGATGTATCTTGGTTTCCTAGTGTGCTGTTCCACCCAATCTGCCTTTATGGTTTGTACTTAAAGCTTTATCAGTCCTTAACTTCTCTTACTTAAATTAAAAATATTTTCTGTTTCACGTCCCATCTTGTTAAAGATTGACATTCTTTTGGTGAAAAATTGCTAACCTCATTACCCATTCTCACATGTTAATGCAGGTCAGTGCTACAGGCCACTAGATGGTAAACTACTTAAGAGGGGTAACTTAATAGATCTTTATCTCACTAGTGCCTAGTGTAGTGAGTTCTTCATAGGCATCTGTTTCTAAATATGTAATGTTATTAAAGTAATATTTGATATCTTCCTAAATATCTTACTTAAATTTTGAAAGGTTTTGCTAAAACTTTGCTGTTTGGCTGTCAATACGATAAGAATGTCAGCTTATGCAAATTTGTTCCATAGAGTTTGAAGTCTCTACTATCCATGCTTTCCTCTGCATCAACCAATATAAATTGTTTTCATACCATTGCTATTTTCATCAGCAAATGTGAATATGGGTCAGTATATCTAAAAAAGCATAATTAACATGTCACTACATAATTGAAATTAGTTTTATTTAAAGGTGATTTCAAGGAGCTCACACATAAATATGTCTGTAAACAAGACAAAATATCTGCTATAAATATTCCTTGAAATAAATTGCTTTATATTATGTGAGATAATTTGAAAGTATCTAGTGCTATGTAGCTGACTAGATTGACTCTTTGAAAATCTATCACCAAGAAATTAATTGGATGTTGCATAGTTACTCATAGTTGTTCTACTTATGTCATTAAGTCAACCAAAATTGCTGGACCACAAAATGAACATTCTAGTTATTTGGGCAGACTCATCTGAATAGAAATGATTATGCATTGATCAAATCAAGTTCTCTAGGGTTTAGTTGTTATGGAACTGAAATGCTTGAACTCACCACAGTTTTTGTTGATTTGTTAATTACCTGTCTACCTATTTCTTTCTTTCTTTTTTTTTTTTTAAAGATTTTTTTATTTATTTGACAGAGATAGAGACAGCTAGCGAGAGAGGGAACACAAAGGGGGAGTGGGAGAGGAAGAAGCAGGCTCATAGCAGAGGAGCCTGATGTGGGGCTTGATCCCATAACGCCGGGATCACGCCCTGAGCCGAAGGCAGACGCTTAACCGCTGTGCCACCCAGGCGCCCCTGTCTACCTAATTTCTGCCTAATATAGAATTCACTGACTGAAAATCACTGCAAGAAGCAATATTTGTCCATTTTAGTCTGTTTCATTCAACTTTACATTAAAAACTTGAAGATCTGAATATAGTATTTCCGGCTGAAGAGACAGCAGATATTATAGCATCATATACAACAATATTTTTGAATCTTCAAACTCAAAAATAGAATAATTGATAATGTGTCTCCTTTCAATGTGAATCACTTAAATAATCTTCCTTACACATTTCAGTAAATAACAAAAAAATCTCATTGAATGCGTGTGCGTATGTGTGTTTATTTTCATTTGTAATGTCTTTTTTATTTATTAAATTACATGTGTTTCTGGAGAGCTGAATCTATCAAACCTTACATAAACCACTTTTTTTCCAAGAACATCTATTTTTCCAAATAGCTCTTTTGGAAAAATTAAAGATGGACATCAAATACTTTTAACATGTAGTTATATAAGAATATGTTAGCTTAATTTTAATGCCACTTATTATTTTTCAAAGTAGCAATATTATTAGCTCATTTTAAAAGATTTGCATATCCAACTTTTTGAAATTTATTCCTTACTATGACCATTAAAAAAAGTCTACACGATATTTAATATTTAGTTTCACCAGAAGTAATCATTCATAATAAGGCTGAAATAGAACCATGTGGCTTACAAAACAGTTTTGGTAATTCCATTCACAAGCAAAACAAAAAATAGACAAAATTTAAAATAAGCATAATTTGACACACACTGCATAACTCCTAGACATACCTGTTTTCCTTTATCTTCCTTATTGTATTTTTTCTAAATTAATTATATCCTCTCATTCAGGAAAGGATTTGAGATAAATATCAAAATAATATAGATATTGTGAAAAAAGTACAAAATAAATTTAATGTTATAATTTCCCAGGGGAAAAAATTTCAGAAGGGAAAAATTTCTGTGGAGAAAAAAAAGCTCCAGGACAAGTAAAAATATGCAGTTATATATGGAATGTGATTGTGGTTAAAAGAGTTGAACTTTATTCTTGGCACGGAGCTTTTTAGGTGCCAAAAAAAGAAGAAAACTCAATTACAATTAATTTGAATTTCAAGATTCAAATTATAAATATGATAAAAAGGAGCAATTGTTCAGTTTTATTTTCAGTATTCAGATAGAACATAATTGAAATATTTTATAAAGCATATATCCCTGATAAAATGATCTCTGTAATAAAGTTAAACACAATGTAAGAAAATTGTCTGGGTTTTTGTTATTGTTGTTATTGTTGTCATTGTTTTAAGTAATCAGAGCCTTCCAATATTCCTGACTTAGTAAGTGTTCCAAAAATGTATTGGCTATATGAATAAATCCACAACTTTCATATGAAAATCCAAGCACCAAGTTAAAGAACAATTTAGTAACATTAATTCCACAAAGAGCTATGGCAATATGGTTCAGCTATATTTTTTTCTACTTTTTTGAAGATTTGGTTGTTTATTTGTCAGAGAGAGAGAGCATGTGCACAAGCAGGGGGAGAGGCAGGCAGAAGGAGAAGCAGGCTTCTTGCCCGATGTGGGACTCCATCTCAGGACCGTGGGATTATGACCTGAACCAAAGGCAGACACTTAACTGACTGAGCCACCCAGGTGTCCCTGGTTCATATATTTTAAGATCTAACCATAAAATTTAAAATATCTAACCAATTTAACCATAATATTTATACAAGAGTGGAAAAAGGAAAGAACATCATCTAAGTGTATAGTGAATGGCAAATTCCAGGTATTTTCTCTTGGGAAATCTAGGGTTGGGGAAATTTTTAAAATAAGAAATCTAAAGAAAAGCCCAGTAATACCAAAATTTATTACAGATTGGATCTCTAAAATATTTTCAGTTCATTTTCTTGATGTCCTAAAAATCCTTCCAAAGATCATATTTGCTAGAGTATGAGTTTATTGTTATAGGAAAAGAAAATTCTGAATAATTTGTCTGGAGAAGAGAAAACACCATAATGCAGTGGTTTCTAAATTTGTGAAATAATTAGTGTTGGTAGGAACTAACTAGAAAAACTAAATCTGTGAACTTAGCACGTTCATACCTACTGCCTGGACAAAGGACAAAAGACTGACAAAAATGAAGGAAAGATTTTGTATGTGCATTTGGACAATTTTCTGTTGCTTTCTCTTTAATTTTGCCAATCTCAGCCACCAATATCCACAGTTCAGTAGAACATCAGCTCATATTTAAACTTTAGAAGAAGTTGATTTCTCCTTGGGGCCAATTTTCACTGTTTTAAAAGAAACTATAAGAACCAGACAACGATGCTATTCATCCTGGTGTTCATCAGTGTTTAAAATATAAATCCCCAAGTTTCAGTATAAATTTTTTAAGGTAAAGGTCTATCCATTACATTTACATGTGGGTTTCCAATTGTTCTAGCATCATTTATTGAAAAGGTGAACATTTCCTCATTTAGTTGTCTTTGTTCCTTTGTCAAAGACCAGTTAGGTCTATTTCTACGGGACTATTTCTGTACTCTCTATTCTGTTCCATTGTTCTACTCACCTGTTCTTTAGCCAATGGATAATGTCTTGATTACTGTAGTTTTTATATTAAGTCTTTAAGTTGGTTGGTTTCAGTTCTCCAACTTTGTTCTTCAAAACTGTTGGCTTTTCTGGTTTGTTTGCCTTTCCAGTGAACTTGAGAATTTGTTGATACTCACAACTTGGTGGGAATTTGATTGGGATTGCATTGAGAGTATATATCAAGTTGGTAAGCTCTGATATCTTAACAATATCGAGATTTTCTACCTGTGGACATAGAATATCTCTCCATTTATTTGTATATTCTTTGATTTCTTTCATCACAGTTTTGTAGTTTTTCTTACAGAGATCTTGTACGCATTTTGTTAGATTTAAACCTAGGTTATCATTTTGGGGGTTGCAAGTGTCAATGGTGTTTTGTTTTTAATTCAAATTCCAATTGTTCAGTGATGATATATAGGAAAGCAATCACCTTTTCTATATTAACTTTTTACCCTGCAGTCTTAGGTTATTAGTTCCAGATCTGTTATTGTTTTTTATTTTGTGAGGACTTTCTACATAGATCATCATGTTATCTATGAACAAAGACAGGTTTATTTCCTGCTTGTCAATCATATCTTTCGTTTTCTTGTCTTATTGCATTAGTTATGGCTTGTAGTGTAAAATGACATTTTTCTCTTGTTTCTGATCTTAGGGTAAGGCTTCTAGGCTTCTAGTATGTCACCATTGAGCATGACATTAGCTGAAAGTTTTTGTAGATGTTATCAAGTTGAGAAAGCCCCTTCTTTCTACTTTTCTGAAGATTTTGTCATGAATGGAAATGAGATTTTGAAATGAGATTTTGCTAAATGCTTTTATTATGAAATGATATGACCATATGATTGTTCTTCTTTAGCTTATTTATGTGATTAGTAACATTTAATCTTGAAATGTTAAACCAGCCTTTCATACCTGGGATAAATCCCAACTGATCTTGCTATATAATTCTTTCTGTGCATAGTTGGATTCAATTTTCTATTTTGTTGAGAATTTTTGCATCTGTGTTCAAAAAAATATGTCTGTGGTTTTCCTTTCTTAGAATATCTGCATCTAGTTTTAGGTAATGCTTGATGCTCATAAAATGAGTTCAGAAATATTTCCCCTTCCTCTGTTTTTTGGAGGAAGTTATAGAAAATTGATATAATTTCTTCTGTAAATGTTTGGGAGAATTTACCAATGAAACCATTTGTGCCTGGTGGTTTATGTTTTGGAAGTTTATTATTTTTTTTTTACTTAATTTTTAAATGTATATATAGGTCAATTCAAGTTACTTATTTCTTCTTGCATGTATTTCGGTAGTTGTATCTTTCAAAGAACTGATAAATTTCATCTAAATTATCAGAACTAGGTATGCAGTGGTTTGAAATGTTCCATTATTTTTATTTATGTCCATGGTGTCTGTAGTAATTAATGGTCCCTCTTTCATTTCTGATATTAGTAACCTATGTCTTTTCTCTTTTTTCCCTTTAGCCTGGTTAGAGGTTTAGATGAATATGATTATTCTTTTAGGAACCAAGTTTTGGTTTGATTTTTCCCTACTGATTTCTTGCTTCCAATTTCATTTACTTCTGCTCCAATTTTTTTATTACATATTTTATTCTGTTACTTTGTATTTAAACTGTTCTTCTTTTTCTAGTTTTCAAAGTTGGAAGCTTAGGTCATTGATTTTAGATCTTTCTTCTTTTCTATGTGTATTCAATGCTATACATTTTCCACCGAACAGTGCTTTTGCTCGAGCCACAAAATTTGATGTTGTATTTTCATTTTTATTTAGTTCAAAATATTTTTTAAATTTCTCTTGAGGCTTTGTTTTTTTTTGACCCATGTGTTATTTAGGAGTATGTGGTTTAATCTCCAAGTGGTTGGGTATTTTAAAACTATCTTTTTGCTTATTGATTCCTAGCTTAATTCCATTTTGGCCTAAGAATATGCTTTGTACTATTTCTATTCTTTTAAATTTGTTGAAGTATGTTTTATGACCCCGAATGTGCTCTACTTTAATGTTCCGTGTTAGCTTGAGAAGATACCCATTCTGCTATGGTTGTAAGAAGTATTCTGTAATGTCAGTTAGAACCAATTGATGGTTCTGTTAGTTCAACAATATCCTTACTGATTTCTTGTCTGCTAGATCTGTCAGTTTCAGATAGAAGGGTATTGAAATCTCCAGTTTTAAAAGAGTATTTGTCAATTCCTCCTTGAAGTTCTTTCAGTTTTTGCCTCAGATATTTTGATGATCTGTGATTAGGCTTATACATATTAAGCATTGTAATGTCTTTTATTTTTTTGACAATTTAGTCCTTTATCATCATGTAATACTCCTTTTATGCCTGACAATGTCTTTGTTCTGAAATCTGTTTGTCTGGAATTATTATGAATATTCCAGCTTTCATTTCATTTGTGTTTGCATAGTATATTTTTCTCCATTTCTTTACTGATACTCTATGTCTTTATATATAAAGTGGGTTTCTTGTAAAAAAACATAATTGTAGAACCTTTTTTTTTCTGTGCCCTCTTATAGTCCCTGTCTTTTAATTGGTTCATTTAGACCACATTGAAAAATGATTACTGGTATCTTTTGTTTAAAATATACCATGTTTGTAATTGTTTTCTATTTATTGCCCTTGTCCTTTGTTTTTTGTTGTTGTTGTTTTTGTTTGCTTTTTTCTTTACTACTTTTTTTCTCTTTTCTGGTTTTGTTTTTGTTTTGTTTTATTTTATTTTATTTATTTTTTAAGTAAGTTCCACACCCAGCACAGAGCCCAACGTGGGGCTTGAAGTCACGATGTGAGATCAAGACCTGAGGTGAGATCAAGAGTCAGACACTTAACTGATGGAGCCACCCAGGCAGCAGCCCTGCCTTTTCTAGTTTTGAGCATTTTATATGATTAATTTTTCTCCTCTACCTTAATATATCAATTGTAATTAAATTTCTTCTTAAAAGTGTTGTTATGTTAGACTTTACAATATACTTTTACTTGGAATCTAAATCTGTTTCAAAATAATACTACCACTTATACTGGTAATGCTAATACCTTGTAATAGAGCATTTCCTCTTCCTCCCTTTTATCCCTTGTACATTGCTATCATTGATTTTACTATCTATAGGCTATCGTCAACAAATACATTGCTATTATTTTGAACAAACTGTTATCTGTTAGAGAAATTAAGAATAAGAGAATTAAAAGGTTTTATTTTACCTTTATTATTTCTATTCTAATGCTTTTCCTTTCTTTAAGTAGACCACATTTCTGACTTATGTCATATTCCTTCTCTCTGAAGAACTTCTTTTAACATTTCTTGGAAAACAGATCCATTGGCAATAAATTCAGATTTTGTTTGTCTGAGAAAATCTTTTTCTTTACTTTTTAAAACATAGTGGAAAGATACGCATAACGGAAGTTACCATTTTAACCATTTTTGTTTGCGTAATTCAGTGTATTAAGTACATTCACATTGGTTCGCAACCATCAACACCATCCATCTTTACAACTTCTCCATCATTTCAAACTGAAAATTTGTACCCATTAAAAAATAAATCCCCATTATTTCTTCCCCCCACTCCTAATACAGTGATAACAACTATTCTACTTCCCGTCTTTATGAATTTGACTGTTCTAAGTAATCATATCAGTAGAGTCATGCAATATTTGTTCTTTTATATCTGCCTTATTTCACTTAGCATATTTTCAAGGTTTATTCATGCTATAGAATGTATCTGAATTTTTTCCCTTTTAAGGTATTCTTTTGTATGCATAGAGTACATGTTGTTTACCCATTCATTTATTGGTGGACATTTAGGTTGTTCCACCTTTTGGATATTGTTCCACTTTTTTGGATATTGTGAATAATGCTCCTATAAACATTGGTAAACAAATATGCATTCAGTTCCTGCTTTCATTTCTTTTGAGTGTATGCTCATAAGTGGAATTCTAGATCATGTGGCAATTCTATGTTAATTGTTTCTTGATTAACCACCATACTGTTTTTCACAGAGGTTGAACCATTTTACATTCCCACCAGTGGTGCATGAGGGTTGCAATTTCCCCACATCCTCACCAACACTTTTAAAAAATATGTATCTTTTCTATTACTATTTTTTAATTTTTTTTAATTTTTAAATATTATTTTAAATGTTTTAAAAACATTTTCTATTATCATTATTTTATTTATTCCTTTTAGTATTATTTTTAATGATATTAAATTTTGATAGGTTTGACTTCGTATCTATTGTGGTTTTGATTTGCGTTTTCCAAATGACACGTGATGTTGAGCATCTTTTTGTGTTCTGTTTGTATATCTTTTAAAATAAGTGTCTATTCAAGTTCTTTTCCCATTTTTTATTGAATTGTTTGATTTTTGGTGGCTTTTGAGTATAGTAATTCTGTAACATATAATAAATGTGCAGTTAATATCTTACCAGGTATGTGATTTTCATGTACTTTCTCCTATTCTGTGGATTGCACTTTGTTTTCTTGATAGTGTTATTTGATTCACAGAAGTTTTTAATTTAAAAAAATATAATTTACCTATATTTTCTTTTCTGTTTTTTGATGTCATATCTAAGAAATCATTGCCAAATCAAATGTCCTAAGACATTTTTCCTACTTTGATCCATTTTTAATTAATTTTTGTATGTGGTTAAAGTAAGGGTCCAGTTTCAGTTTTTTGCATGTGGATATCCAGGTTTCCCAGCACCATGAAAGGACTGTCTTTTCTCCATTAAATGGTCTTAGCACTCTTGTTCAAAATCACTTGATTACATATGTTAGGGTTTACTTCTGGGTTGTCTTTTTGATTCTATTGTTATATATCTGTTTTTATGCCTGTACCACACAGTTTTGATTACTATAGTTTTGTAATAACTTTAAAATCAGAAAGTGTGAGGTATTCTACTTGATCATCCTTCACAATTGTTTTTGCTATTTGGGATCCTTTGAAATTCCATGTAAATGATAGGATGGGTTTTTCTCTTTTTGTAAAAGTGATCTAGGAATTGGTGTTAGTTAAATGTGTGGTAGAACTCAGGAGTGAAGCCATCTGATCCAGGACTTTTCTTGGTTAGAAGGTTATTTGGATTTTTGATTCAGTGTCCTTACTAATTATAAATCTGTTCAAATTTTCTATTTATGATTCGGAATTGTGTGTCTCTAGGAATTTGTCCATTTCATCTATATTATCCAGTTTGTTGGCATACCATTGTTCATGGTTCTCTGTTATAATAGTTTTTATTTCCGTGAATTAGTAGGTATTGTCCCCACTTGATTTCTGATTCTAGTAATTCGAATACTTTTTTTTTCATAGTTAAGCTAGCTAAATATTTATCAATTTTTTTGGTCTTTTCAAATAACCAACTTTTATTTCATGGACTTTTTTTCTTCCTTCCAATAGCTTTGAGTTTAGTTTGATCTACTTTTTCTAGTTTTAACAGCCAACTTAGAGGAACAACAGAAATGACAGACATCATTAAAAACATTTATTTACATGTAGGACCATTCACTTGGAAAAGTATAGTGATGGATAGTATGACATAAAAAGAAATATATGTTTGGTCTCTGTCCTTGGTTTCTTACAGAAACCTCCTTTAAGAGATCTTGTAATTTCCTGAGTGATAGGGTATTAAGAACTTCTCTTATTCTAATATTTGTTCTTTGACTTTGGATTCTCACAGAGCTCCTAAAATCCTTCTAATTTTGTGGGTGATAAGAGTAGTCAGAGCATCTTAAACGGAGCCCTTAAACCCCTTGGGGTTTCCTGGATGTAGGAGTGTCTTTTGTTATAATGAAGAGATTTTTGGTGGTCTCCTGAATAGCTTCAGGATGGAGACCAATCACCAGAATGGCCAAGCTATGATTAGGAGCTTAGAACTTTCTCTTAGCCCACCATTATCTTCCAGGTACAGGAGAAAGATGGAGATTAAATTGATATTTGATCATGTCTGTGTGAGGAAGTCTCCATAAAAAACCCTAAACATGGGGGTTTAGAGAGCTTCCATGTTGGTGAGCACATCAAGGTGCTGGAAGATGCCATGCCCACGGAAGGCATGGAAGCTCTGTAACCAGCCCCATATCTTACCCTACTGATCTTTTCCATTTGGCCATTCCTGAGTTGTATCCTTTATCCAGTATTTGTAAGTAAAGTGCTTTCCTGAGTTCTGTGAGACATTCTGAAAAAATATGGAACGCGAGCAGGGGTCTCTGGGGTTTATAGCTGGCTGGTAAGAAGTATGGGAGGCCTAGACTTGCAACTGGCTTCTGAAGGGATGGGTAATCTTGTGGGACTGAGCCCTTAACCTGTGGGGTCTGATGCTAACTCCAGGTGTATAGTGCCATTATTGAATTGAATTGTTGGACCCCAGTTGATATCTGCAGAGAAATGGAAAATTACTTGTTTTTGAAAACCTGCACATTTGGTGTCAGAAGTATTACAAGTAGAGAAATAGCTTTCCTTAGATGGAATTTACTGTATGATAAAATTTCTACAAATACCATTTAGTTGCCATCAATAAGAAATGTATTTGTTAGGGGCAGCTAGGTGGCTCAGTCAGCTAAGCATCCAACTCTTGATTTTGGCTCAGGTCATGATCTTAGGTGTGAGACTGAGCCCTGTGTCTGGCTCCATGCTGAGTGTGGAGCCTGCTTTAGATTCTCTCTCTCCCTCTGCCACTTTTCCCTGCTCATGTACACTTGTTCTTTCTCTTTCTAAAAGACATAAATAAATTAAATTAAATTAAATTAAATTAAATTAAATAAGTAAGTAAATAAATAAAATTTAAAAAAATTAAAAAAATAAAAAAGAAATGCACTTGTTAAAAAAAATCCTGGTGGTGTCTAATGCTGGCATTGTCCAGGAAAGTTAACGGGTTTATTTATAATTGTTATATATTTTAACTAATAAAACTTGTTCACTGAAGCATTTTGACTTGAATTAAAATTTTACATCCCCACATTTATATTAAAAATTCACACACAAATGAAAATAGAAGAAACTGCTATTATCTGATTTCTATCCCCTACTTTTTCACCTGGAATTGTATACTTAGGTACTTTTTAATTGCCTTTTTAATTTTTTCTTTGAAAAAATTATGATGTAATAGGTAAAAGGAACTGAGGTAAATAAGCCCTTTATATGAGGTTTTATGTTTATTTGGCTGGGAGTTAGGCTGTGTTTACTGTGTGCAGTGACCTTATGTGTGAATGGCTGAAATATCTTCTGGTGGCCTATCCCTACCATTGTTGGGGGGTTTTCTAGAGACTCCTTCTTAAATAGGAGTTGAGTCTTAACTATTCTTTTAGCTGTAGTGCATTTATGGGACCCTGCTTGATGAGCTGGTGAGGTGTGGGGGGGAGGGCAAGTGTTCCAAAATTGTATGGTTATGTCACAATCTTTTAGTGAACCTGTCTCTGAGCTATGAATTTCATGTTGCTTTTCAGCTTTTTGCCCACCTAAGGGTAGACAGGAAGGCTAGAGGTATTGGAATTGGGTTTTTCCCTTCCCCTAGATGAGTTAGTTTTTTGGAAAGTCCCTAGTCTGTTAGGCTAAAATAAGAGTTTCTTTCAAATGCGGTCATTACTTAAGGAGAACATAATGTTCTAGACATATTTCGGAACTATTACTTTGCTTCTCCCCTTATTGGAAGTACCTGAGAATCCTGAGAACTTGGTGGGACTCCCAGTGGTAAAATACATGGAAGTGTGGGAACCCTCATCCTCAATAAAAAATTCCCAGTGTTTTTATCTCTCAACATACGCCACACTGAGCCTCTTGCATTTCATCATTTTTGTTCCTACCAGGCCTGTCTCCAGCAAGTAATGCCTGTCCCTGGGCTTCTGTTGCAGACAAAGACAGTTCCTAAGTGATACAATCATCTAAACATCTGTCTCTCTGGGGCATCTGGCTGGCTTAGTTGGTAGAGCATGCAGCTCTTGATCTCAAGGTCATTGGGTGTGGAGCCTTCTTAAAAAGAAATAATTAATTTAAAAAAATCATGTCTCTCTTTGAATTAACTCTTCTTTCCCCTAAGTTTCTCTTCCAGTAGTGATACAGAACTGTTTTATTAACTGTAACTATGTAGTGAATTTTATACAATCAAGGGAATTCACTTTTAATTATTCTTCCTTTCAAAAAACCTTAACTAACTCTTTGGGTGTATTTTCTCTTTCAAGTAAACTTTGGAACCTGTCAAATTACTTAAAAAATACTGTTGGGATGGTAACTGAAATTGCATCAAATTTATAAATTAAGCTATAATACATAAAATAGATTAAGACTCCCCATACAATAACACTGTATGTATACATATATATTTCATATATCTATATCTTTTTTCTTCAGTAATGTATTATATTTTCTTTTAATTAAGTTGCCTTTTTGTTTGAAGGTTTATTAGAAGTATTTTCAAAATATATTTTTTTGTTATTGTGAGTGGAACCTTTTACATTATTTTTAATAGCTTATTGCCAGTGTGCAGAAAAAAATATGTATTGATTTTCATTTGTTGACATAGTATCTGGTTCCCTTGTGGAACTCTCATGTTATAACTAATCGCTTTCCAGTTGATTGCCTTAGATCCTCTGGTTAGAAAATCTGAACTTCTGCAAATAATGAAATGCCCCTGCTCACCTGCACACAGATAACTTCTGTGAAATCTGTAGACTGACTCAACCACAGAGGAAGTAGGTAGCTACATTCCAGTAACTGTGCTTTGTCAGAGGAAACTGCCTTATACTCTGCTCATCACCATTTGAAGCCTTAGGACCAAAGCAGTAGGCACAATTGGCCATCCCCTTCCTAATTCAAAGGAATTTAATCCATCCTGCCTGATTTCTATGATGATCTTGGTCCATCCTGTCTATCATATTTTAAATTCTTCTGTTTGTCCATCTGTGCCAAAATACTATGTCCCTGTGCATCCAACATCCTGATACTCTTGTTCAACAAAACCCTTCCATTAGGCCTATTCTGTATCATTTGCTCTATGATTATGAAATGTCCCTACATCCTTGCTTTGTTTTTAGAACTTATATTCACGTCCCTGTTTTGGTGTAATGCAGCTAGTCCCTAAGAAATTCTTCATATTCCCTGACTCATTCTCCAACTCTCAGTAAATGAGTTTTATCAAAGACATCTGGCTTGAATATTTATGATTTTCCCTTACATACACTTTACTTTTTCCAGTTTGCAGTCAACATTAATGATTGTGATTGTGTTTATGTGTTAGATGACTGTCTCCCTAAATGAGATGATAAAATCTGAGATGAAAAAGATCATGTCTGTTTACCTTACCACTTTATACACAGAGCCTACACATGGAAAATATACTTTATTTATCTATTTTATCTTTATAATTTACTTCACATTTGTTACTAGTATTAAACTTACACTTGCCATGGAAAAAAAATCTATTTTTCCTAGATTAATTTAGACAACTGTTATGATTTTGGATATCATTTACTGGTTTGTCACGTTTTGTTAATACGCATTTTAAATATTGGTACCCTTAGGTATAGACAAGTTGAAGTTGATTCTCAAAAGTAACCATATTCTGACATTTCATTGACAACTCCTTCCTATGTAGGTTTTCTTCTTACATAATTTGAATGCATCTTTTGTTTTCTAAATATATAATATACAAGTGCTTACTCTCAATACTCTGAAATAACTTAGAATTCCTCACTCTCAATATTCTGAACTAACTTAAAACATTGACTTACAATGGTCTAATGTTCCAATGAAGGCATAGTAAGTTGAAAATATCAAGGCAAAATGATTCTAATATACCTAACCTACCAAATGTCGTAATTTAGCCTACTCTGTCTTAAATGTGCTCCAAACACTTACTTTAGCTTACAGTTGGGCAAAAACATCTAACACAAAGCCTATCTTATAATGAAGTATTGGATATCTCATGTAATTTATGGAATACTGTACTGAAAGTGAAAAATAGAATGGTTGTACAGATGCACACTGGTTGTTAAGTGTATTGGTTCTTTACCCTGGTGATTGTGTTGCTGACTGAGAACTGCGACTCGCTGCCACTGCCTGGCGTCATGAAAGGTATTATTATACCACATGATACTGCATATCACTAGCCCAGGAAAAGATCAAAATTCAAAATTTGAGGTATAGTTTCTATTGAATTCATATCACTTTCACAGTATTAAGAAGTTAAAAATCATAAGTTAAACCATCCTAAGTTGGGGGCCATCTCTAGTCTGAAATTGAAACATATCTTTGTTTCTAAAACTGTGGGTAAGGCTTTGTTCTGAAAAATAAGTGGTTTCCAATTATTTTAAATATTAAAAAATAACTTATAAATGTGGACATGGCAGAGAGAATATAAAGTAATAAAGGCAAGAGCAAAGTTTGTAGAACTACAGCACCAGGCTTAAAAATATCAAGGAAGAATTAGAAAAAAATAACCTAGAGCAGTCAGCCATGATCACAAATTTAGATATTCCTAAGAGGTATGATGAGCCTTACTGGTTTTTTTTTTTTTTTTTTTTTTTTTTTACAATTTTATTTATTTGAGAGAGAGTGAGAGCGAGAACAGGAACAGGGGAGAAGCAGGCTCCCCACTGGGCGTGGAGCCTGAAATAGGGCTCCATCCCAGGACCCTGGGGTCATGACTGGAGCTGAAGACAGCCTCTTGAACCACTGAGCCACCCAGGTGCCCTAACCCTTACTACTCTCATTAAAACCTCTTGGCTGTAATGAGATGCTTTTGTAATGAGAAGCTAAAAGACTACTTATACTCTCAATTTTCCTTTGCTCAGAAGTTTTTATTAAGATCATTATAAATTATTTTTTAACTTACTACTTCTTGATATGCCAACTTCTACCATTCTGTTTTCTTATTTAGAACTCTGTAATCCCCTCGTATGAGGATCCTCTGCTTTCCCTTTTGCCTCCAATTCTCTAATCATCAATCACAATGATCCTTTCAAAAAGAAGATCAAATTATTTTCCTACTCAGAACCCACCAGTAGCTAACCCATGACATTAAAGTAATATCTCGAGTGCTTATTATTGTTTGCAGAACTTTGTATTCTATTTAAAAATGCAATTCCTCCCATCCTCTATAGCATTAATTCATTTTACTTTTTCTTAAAAACACTCATCATTGCCTGGCATTACATTAAGTATGTTCTTTTTTCACTAAATTAAAAGTTTCAGAGCTTCAGAAGGACTTGGCTCAATCTGTAAAATCAACATCCTAGCCCCAGCTTTTGGATTGGCACCTGTAATATAAAGATGTCACTAATTAAGGGTTGAATGATTGAATGGATAAACTGTCACAGCTTGTATCCATAGCAGAACAACTACTGAACTTGCTAGATTCTCTTGTAAATTTTAAGCTGATAAAGCTAATCAATGTAGGAAATATTAACGAATGAGATTCTAATGTGAAAGGAAAAAAGGAGAAATAAGCAATGAATAATTAAGGGATAGATGGAGAAAATGGACAGAAGAGAAGAAGTAAATACTAACTTTTCCTGATTATGCATAATAATTTAAAGAAACAGAATACAGAGACCATAGAAGAAAATGCTGGGGCTTTGTTGTTATGTTTTTTGGTCTTTATTGTTTTTGTTTTAATCAAAGCGGTTTTATTATTTTAAATTTTTAAAAAGATGTCTTTATTTATTTGAGAGAGAGAGAAAAAAATTTGAATGGGGTGGGGCAGAGGAACTGGGGGAGAGAATCCTTAAGCAGGCTCCCCGCTGAGCATGGAGCCTTATACAGGGCTCAATCCCAGGACTCTGAGATCATGACCTGAGCTAAAATTAAGAGTCAACTACTTAACCGACTGGTGCCCCAAAGCCATTTGAAATGGACCTAACAGGAATCATTACATTTATCCATTGACTCTTAAATTCCATATATCTCCGTTAATATCACATAGATTAATCTGTGATACCCAGTTGTTGGGGACCTTAGTCAAGTTGCAGAAGTAAAAAGCGAAATAGCAAATAATTTTGTGGTTACAAAAATGCCAAATTATAACATGAAGATGTAATAGAAAATTATTTAAAATAACCAAAAAGATATAAATAATTTTATGCTTAGTAGATTAAGCTTGGCCATGTCCATTTTCAGATTACTTTATTTACTTAAAGACTCATTTATTTAGGTAGCCAAGTTAAGTAAATACTTTGTGCAAAGGATTCTGATTAAAATCCTTAAATCATTTCTGGTCCAACACACTTGATAACTAGTTTTGCAATTTAGTGTCTGTCTTGGTTATGTTCCC
The DNA here is from genome assembly GCF_002007445.2 of Ailuropoda melanoleuca. Taxonomy (NCBI): domain Eukaryota; kingdom Metazoa; phylum Chordata; class Mammalia; order Carnivora; family Ursidae; genus Ailuropoda; species Ailuropoda melanoleuca. The sequence continues at coordinate 100,836,353 of NC_048224.1, forward strand.
AGCAGGTTATTAACAATTAATTAGCAATACTTCTCAAATGCTATCTGTGTTAGTCTACTAATTGCACGGCAGGAAAATAGAATTTCCCTTTGTAAACAAATTGCAATCATGATCATTTGCTCTAGACAAGGCAATACAAATTTCCTTATATTTTTGTTGTTGCTACTTAGATTTACAGCCAGAAGGCATAAGTTGTATTTATGAGTGTTGGATGACGCTGTTTATAAGTTCTATAGCAGATATTATAATAATTTAGTTTTTTACAGCAGTGCCTCATTTTTACCCCTGGTTTCATCCTATTCCTTAGAGAAAGGAGTTGTGTGTGTTTGTGTGTGTGTGGTTATGGTTGTGGGTGTGTGTGGGTGTTTAAATTGATAACTCACAAGGAGATTCTTGGCAGAATTTGTTTGGATTAGCAGTGATAACTTTAGCATAAAGCATAATTTTCACATTTTCTATTGAAATTCTTAATGGTTTCTTTTTAAAAATCAATTTGCTCATGTTTAAAAGATTCTAAGTTAAAATTGTAGTCAATAATTACATATATTTTAGTATTTATAGTCTTCAGTATTTTCTTCAGTACTTGCTGTGCTTGACTCATTATATTCCTAGCTATGACCATGTCTTGCTATGCTTTTTCATACTACTTATATTCATATAATGGTTCAATTGGCATTAATCTTTCATGTTTTTTAGTCCAGCCACCTAATTTTATAGTTGAGAAAGCTTAGGATCAGGAGAAGGTAATTTGCATTTTGAAAGGTCACTGTAGCAGATACAATAGATTGACTCACTCACATATATATATTCCAGTCTCTTTGTGGTGTGTCTTCCTGTAGTGCAGAGGCTGCAAAGCTAAAAAAAGAAAAGAAAAGTGAAAAGAAAAAAAAAGAATCTCCTTTACTTAAGAAATGTATATGCTAAGATTCATCCAAGCAAGATTTTTACATTTAGCCCTGAGGAAGTACAGGAGGAGTTATGCCCAAACCACCTGGTATAATAGTTTAGTAGCAGGTATGGGAGGTACTACACCACTTGTAGTCAAAATCATAGTGGTAGGTAGTTGGACCTACATTGTAGTTATGAACATTTCATTCTGGAGTGAGAAGTTGAGGCAGAAGTGGCAGCTGCCTTCCTGGGTCAAGTCTTTAGTATTGGTCAGAGTAATTTCTGGACACCCCCCTCCACATTAGTATCTGTTTATGCAGTACCTTCAGTAATTTTAAGAGTGAAAAATGGTTCTTTATTAACTTTTTTTCTACTTAAACTAGTTAGAATAGTTCCTGTTATCTGAAACTGAATTCTGACTAATATAGTAATGTGGAAAGTAACATGGAGAATAGCTTATATAATTACATGCTTTGGAGTAGAACCAAGAACTCCTAACTTCTCCATGGTCACTAAAGAGTGGGAGGGAAGGGGACTGTAAATTCATAGGAAAATAAAAAGAGGTCATTTAGACACCTGAGCAGAAATAATTAGTATATGTGTTGTCATATAGGGAAAGCTTAACTGTTCTTCATTTCTGCCTAATCAGGAAGACAAACCTGATAAATAGACAAAATAGACACATGGAGCCAACGTGTTGTCTTTGAGATGTGGTTTAAAGTTAAAATTAATAGAATGAATGCCATAAATGATACATACTTAGGAAAGGTTGAATTTCAAATTTCATATTATAGTCTCTTTTGCATATATCATTAACATAATTGGGATAATAATTTTACTCATAAACTTGTGTGAATTAAATGATATAAACGTCAAGAAGCTCCTAGATTTGAGCGAATACATAGGATACATTAAATAAATAGGAATTACTGTAGATTTAATCTAGTTCCCTCAAGTGTGTCTTAAGAAATGTTTATATGTAATTAGCTGGAGACAAAAGTATTATTTTTGAGTAGATTTCATCTTTATTTTTTGAGATTATTGAAAAACTTTGAGACTTTTTTCCTTTTATAATAATTGATGGCATTACTTGTTTTATGATTTAGTATGAATGATTTAGAGTACAATTTTTAATATTCAGTTTAAAATACCATTTAAAAAGTAAGGAACAGGTCTTGGAACACTAAATCATCTTGTGAGTTATTTTCTTTTTTTTTTTTTTAAGATTTTATTTATTTATTTGACAGAGATAGAGACAGCCAGCGAGAGAGGGAACACAAGCAGGGGGAGTGGGAGAGGAAGAAGCAGGCTCATAGTGGCGGAGCCTGATGTGGGGCTCGATCCCATAATGCAGGGATCATGCCCTGAGCCGAAGGCACAAGCTTAACCGCTGTGCCACCCAGGGGCCCCTGTGAGGTATTTTCTATATTATCAGGAACATTATCAAAAGTAAGGATCAATGGAATGCCCTCAGTATCAGCATAATTTTTATAGATATAGATAGATATGAATATAGCTATTAGATACATATAAGCAGATATGTTTTTATATGTTCATCTTTATTTAAGAGTATGATGTATAACAACGGAAAAAGTCATCTTTCAAAATATATTTAAAAGTGCTAACAAAATTGAGTTAAATTATTAGTTTTAACTGAAATTAAATATTCTTACAAAATTACAGATAAACCTTCAAAAGTTGCCCCATTTTGTAAGTAATTTACTTAGAAATTATATTATTGATTAAATTGTTCAACATACATTTTTCTATCCAAGTGGTGGTGATCTAACCCCAAGAAAAATATTCATTCAGATATTATGGTTTGTTTATAAAAGTCTTCAATTTGGTATAAATTCAACTCTGTGTGAAGCTATAGATTATTATGTGCTAAAGATTTATGCAAATTCAAGTTATATCATATATCCCTTTTTAAATGTGCATTTTTTGCCCTGTTTATCTTACCAGCAAGTTCTAAGTTATTTATGAAAACAATACAAATACATTCATTAAAAAATATGTCCATTATCAGTGTTCACTAAAATCTCTATGATCTACCACCATCAGTTTAAATTATGACATACTAAAGCCATATCATCAGTAGCCTTTTAAATATAATTTTTGAGAATAATTTCCAAATTAGCATTACTTTATTAATTACTTTAAGGTTTATTTTACTGAACAATTTCTAGCCTCTCACAAAAAGCAAATACTTAGTATTTGCATCTTGGAAAAGGCATTAAAAAGACATGAAAAGTTTATCCAATCAAAAGTTTTAAAATAATGAGGTAAAAACAAAAAACATTAGGGCAATCATTTACTATTACTTGAAGGCCTCAGATTTAGACATTGTCTTTTAATAACACTAAGTACTGCAGGATTTTGCCTAGTAACAGAAGAATTACATAAAATTACAACATAAATAGATATTTTTGAAATATTTCATCTTTGAAAATATTTTAAAATTCCTGCATGCACTCTCTGTCAGCATATGTTTGTGTATATGTGCTATTAGAAAATTTACTCTGACTTTTCTTAAAAGATCAAAGTAAGTATAATAAAGAACATGAAATTTAAAATTTAGTAAGAAGTTAAAATGTGTGAACGTTAATCTGTGTTTGCTTTAGGAAGGTAGAAGACTAAGCTATTATATTATTATTATAATTGGATATACATATGTATACACACACATATAGATGTACTACAAACCTGTCTCCCTCAGGCTTTAGCTATATTATTTTCATAATGGTGATTCTTTTATGAGAAAAATATTTATTGATTGGTTGATTCATTGACTGATTGATTGAATTCTGGTGCTATTGGGGATAAGTCAGTGGGAAATAGTCTTCAGTAATTTCTACCTCTGTCAGTCAACTATGACTAAGCCCTTTGCATCCTCTCATCCCTCCCAACTACAGTTGTTCAATATAGTAATAGGTATAGTATTTAACTATCACCATAATAAGTTAATATTTAAATATACTCCATATTTACATTAAATAACTGTAGAATAAGTTAACTTTCAGTCAGTTAAAATATCTAATTCATACCGAATTCATATGAAATTCGCCTTAAATTCAAACTTTTAAAGCAATCAAGATTTTACACTTTAACATAAATGCCATCATGAGTATTTTATTTTTCCAGAATGGAAATAGAGATGGTTTTAAAAATTATAATATATTTGTACAACATCCAAGAATATATGAGGTTAATAATTAAATGTCTGATATTAGGTCTTCAAATTTTTTTAAGCAGAAGCACAAAATTATGTGAAAAGTACAGTTTCAGCAAGTCTTAAAAATATATCTCAGAGGTGAGCTAATTTAACCTAACCATGGTATGACACCAAGAAATAGCAAAACAAACAAAAACAAAAAAAAATCAGAAATAAGTATTTTGAGTAAAGGATATTTTGTTGCTGATGGTCATTGTCAGACCATGAGGTACATGTTATTTTCCTTACTCTTAACGGCTGATGTTGGATGTTGGGTTGGGACCCTGCCATATTGACATAGTAATTATGCTTTGGAAAACTATGAATGAAGATCAGAGATGAACTAAATGAATTGTAACTTACTCCCAAAAAGGAGCACTGTTGTCACTTGGACAACTACTTAAACTTGCAAGAAAATCCCCAGAGCAGTAGACAAGTGTCATCTATTGACCTGCCCAGGAACAGTTTTCATCTAAAGACAGTGCTCATGTGTGGCAGGAGCAGCAATGAGTGCAGTAGACTATCAAAATAAGTTCTTTCTGTTCTTGTATTTTATATGTGGTCTTCTCTCACTGATTGCAAAAAGTACTGACATTCTTATCCAAATCAGAAAAAGTAGAAAGAAAAGTTTCAAGGCTTTGAAAGTAGGTCAAGATTATTCAGTTAGTAGTTCCCTCTAAGCACTGGCAGAAGCAAATACAAATCCTCCTTGGAGATAGATCATAACTAATGGGCATCGAATGATTCCTAGCAGCAATTGTCCAAACATATTTGGCGAAATATCTAAGATAACTGTTTACACAAGGAAGTGAAATAACATGACAGAATAAAGAGAGAAAACAAAAAAAACACAGAGAACCACAGTATTCCAAGTTTTGGAAAAATAAAAACAACATTGTAAATGTAGATGGGTTAAATATATCAGTTGAATCTAAGTATTGTCAGAGTATAGAAAAATGTAAGACCAAACTGTATGCTGTCTATGAAAACAATTTTTTAAATACCTAGGCACAAAGAATTTAAAATTAGAAAGGATGAAAAAAGATATGCCAAGCAAACACTAATCAAAAGGGCACTTGGGTAGCCATGTTGGTAATAAGCAAATTATATCTTTTGATGAAGAAATTTTCTTGATGAAGAAATTATTCTTGAAGAAGAAATTAAGAAATGAAGAAATATATTTTACAATGAAAAAAATGTGAACTTATTAAGAGGTATCAAGAGGACATATCACTGCTAAATGTGGATACATTTTAAAACAGAATCAAAATGCATGAAGAAAAAGGTGATATAAATACAAATAAAATGGATAAAATTAAAATTATGATTGGATGTATTTTTTTAAAGATTTTATTTATTTATTTGACAGAGAGAGAGACAGCCAGTGAGAGAGGGAACACAAACAGGGGGAGTGGGAGAGGAAGAAGCAGGCTCCCAGCGGAGCTGGGAGCGTGATGCGAGGCTCGATCCCAGAACTCTGGAATCACACCCTGAGTCGAAGGCAGACACTTAAAGACTGAGCCACCCAGGCACCCCATGATTGGATATTTAAATATCCTTCTCTTAGTACTTGCTAGAATATGTGGACAGAAAATCAGTAAAGAGGGGCACCTGGGTAGCACAGTCGTTAAGCGTCTGCCTTCAGCTCAGGGCGTGATCCCGGTGTTCCGGGATCGAGTTTCGCATCAGGCTCCTCCGCTGGGAGCCTGCTTCTTCCTCTCCCACTCCCCCTGCTTGTATTCCTTCCCTCACTGGCTCTCTGTCAAATAAATAATAAAATCTAAAAANAAATAAATAAAAAAATCTAAAAAAAAAAAAAAAAAGAAAATCAGTAAAGATTGAAAGTTTTAAATAACACCATAAAATTTTGACCCAATTGACATTTATAGAACATTCCTTTTCAAAAAATTGGGATCCATATTCTTTTGTAGTGTGTAAAACATAGAATATTTGTCATGCCAGACTATATTCTGGAATAAATTTAAATAAATTTAAAGGAATTGAAATTACACAAAATATTCTTTCTTACCAAATATGAAATTAAATTAGAAGTCAATAACTGAAAGATATTTGAAAATCCCCCAATATTTCAAAATAAATAATTTCTGGATCAATGGATAAACCAAAATGGATACTAGAAAATAAAGTAAATTGAATAAATATACAACATGTCAAAATTTATGGGTCACAGCTAAAGGGAAGTTTATAGTATTAATGCTTATATTACAAGTGGAGTAACGTTTTGAAACAAGTATGGAATTCAAAGAGAAAGGAAAAAGTAGAGAGAGCATCATAGATTCTGTTCTTAGAGTAAATACTTATTGGCAGTTCAACTTACATTAAGGAATAAATATAATTAAAATAAGTTTAGATGAACATATGCATAGATGACAGGAAATTAAAAAGGGTACATCTTGTTTTGTTTTTTTGTTTGTTTTATTAAATTTGTAAGCATCTATTTTTTTCCATTATGTTCAGTTAGCCAACATATAGTACATCATAAATTTTTGTTGTAGTGTTCAGTGATTCATTAGTTGTGTATAACACCCAGTGCTCATCCCAACACGTGCTCTCCTTAATACCCATCACCTGGTAACCTCCTCCTCCCACCCCCTCCCTTCTGTAACCCTCAGTTTGTTTGCTGGAGTTCAGAGTCTCTCGTGGTTTGTCTCCCTCTCTGATTTCTTTCCAGTTATCCCTCCCTTCCCCTGTGGTCCTCTGCTCTATTCCTTATGTTCGACGTATGAGTTAAACCATATCGTAATTGTCTTTCTCTGCTTGGCTTATTTCACTTAGCATAATCCCCTCCAGTTCCACCCACGTCGATGCAGATGGTGGGTATTCATCCTTTCTGATGGCTGAATAATATTCCATTGTATATATGTACCACATCTTCCTTATCCATTCATCTGTTGATGGGCATCTTAGTTCCTTCCACAATTTGGCTATTGTGGACATTGCTTCTATGAACATTGGGGTGCATGTGCCCCTTCTTTTTACTACATCTGTATCTTTTGGGTAAATACCTAGTAGTGCAATTGCTGGGTTGTAGGGTAACTCTATTTTTAATGTCTTGAGGAACCTCCATACTGTTTTCCAGAGTGGCTGTACCAGCTTGTATTCCCACCAACAGTGCAAGAGGGTTCCCTCTTCTCCACAACCTTGCCAACACTTGTTATTTCCTGTCTTGTTAATTTTGGCCATTATAGCTGGTGTAATGTATATCTCATTGTGGTTTTGATTTGTATTTCCCTGATGGCTAGTATTGCTGAACATTTTTTTATGTGTCTGTTAGCAAAAGGATATATCTTGTGATTGAAAACAAAATGATAAATATTTTAGTTCTACATTAATAATGGATCTCATTTTGGGGCGCCTGGGTGGCTCAGTCATTAAGTATCTGCCTTTGGCTCAGGGCGTGATCCCAGCATTCTGGGATCGAGCCCCACATCGGACTCCTCCGGTTGGAGCCTGCTTCTTCCTCTCCCACTCCCCTTGCTGTGTTCCCTCTCTCGCTGGCTGTCTCTGTCAAATAAATAAAATAAAATCTTTTAAAAAAATAATGGATCTCATTTTTTCCTAATAGATTATTGTTTGTGTGTCAGTATAGTAAGAGAAAAATATGTGTGCTGCATGAATGAAGTACTTTGAAATCAGTGTAAACTTTATGTTCCCAAAACCAGTATTTACTTCTAGGCACTCAGCCCATTTATGTCAAACAAGATAGGTAATTTCCAGGTTTTCTTCTGCTCACCCCAGTAATTTCTCAGCCATTTCTTTTTAAATTTTTATAAGCCACCCTCATTCTAAGGGTCTGGTCTTCTTATTGCAAATCCTACTTGCACACATTTGGTGTTTGATGTAATGACTGTTCAGAAAGAGTGTGAAGGGAACAGTTGGCTTCTCTGTCTCATCTGCTTCATGGGATGGGCAACCCCCCAGCTGGGGCTCCCTCTGAGGGTCAGTGATTGAATTCAAGTGCAGCTGTCTGGAGTTTAGGATCCCTCATGAATCTCCCTGTTTTCACCCTTCCCCTACTAGGTTCTGTCTGTACAACATTGCTTTTTTTTTTTCCGTTTAAATTTTCTGTTTCAATTTTGTTTTATGAAAACAAGGAAATTGAGGAGGAAGGCAATTGGAAGCATGATCAAAATTGCCACAAAATAAAATCCCTATTTTACAGATTAGAAAAATGAGCAAAAAAAGATTTAGTGCCTTGATCTATAAAGACCGAAACTTCACAAGGTGATTCCCACAATCAACCCAAAATATCTAAGATACTAAATTTTAACCACCACCTATAGCCTTATTTTTAATTTGAAATGTTGGACCTTTTTTCTTTGTTACCATAAGTAACTTATAGATATTTTAATGCAAATTGTTAAATACTACATTGCAGAAGTATGTAAGCAAAATATCCCATTCTTGTTTGTGTTCTTAGAAAGACCTCAGATATTAAATACGTAGTATTCTGTTTGCTCTTGAGCTATCGTCGTCATTTTGTCTGGTAAGATTTGACAACACCCCAGGCTGGCCTTTCAGCTAGTATTATGTACCCTATGTGACATTTAGCAATCTTTGTATCACTCAGGAATTGGAAGAAACTCAAGGGTGACCTTTAGTTTTCTAACTAGTGTATATTACTTCTGTTCCTCTATGAGTGATGACATTGATTAATGGTAAGCATAAAAATGATAAGAAAAAAAAACAAGAAACGTTCCCTTGTTGAGAACATGATGCAAGACCTTTCTATTCAAACATGAGGTGTATTTTCTTTAAGTTATTTTTCTTACAACAGGAGTTTATATTTTACGCATGAATCAGAGGAAAAGAGCACTCCAAACTTTGTCTTCTGTCATAGTTAGAAGCATCATTGAGAGAAAGTGTGCCAGAACAGAAGAACCTAATTTACATGTTCTTTCACATTTTGTCAACCACCCTTCAAGATGTGTTTAGGAACTAAAAATGAGACAACAACTGTACAGAGTAGACATATAGTAGCATGTCAGATAATAACTTAAAATATCCAACACACAGTAATATGGAGTCATTGAATCTGAGAACAACTTGTAAGATGGAGTAAAGGCAAAACACATCTTAAGCTAAAAATAAAGACAGGAATGGAATGCCTGAAACTTCAAAAGAGCAGTTTGACCTTGACCTATTATAAAATTAAAAAAAAATAATTTTCCCTTTATAAAAGGTAAAAAATAAAAATTAATTAAAATTGTAGCACATCGTGCTCAGATAAAATGTATCCAAACAAATACAGTGAAATTTCATATCATGCGAACATGCTGGAAGGATAGAAAAACTATGCTGTAGCTTGTAAAGCATAGCTTATTGTACTATCACAGTTTAAATTAAATAGATCATAGATTTCTATTTCTTCTTACAATTTTGATAAATTGTGATCAGTTGTTTTCCAAACATTTATTTACATTAGTTTTTCAAATTTTTAATACACAAAGAATATATGGCTGCATTATCTATTACTTTTCCCATTGTATTACATCCTTTAAGATTTTCTTCTTGCTGTACTACATTTTTCGGTTTTCCCTTTTAAAGAGACTATGTAGCTGATAAAATTTCTGAGTTCTTGTATGTTGAAAATTTCTGAATTTAGTGCTCTATAGAAGTCTCAATCAAATATTTGTCTTTAAAACCTTTTCTGTTTTCTTTCTGAAATTGCCAGTGCTAGAAAACATCTTGTGTCAATCTGATCATTCTTTCTTTGTGGGAAATTTGACATTTTTTAGTCTCTTAAAGTCTGCTCTTTAAACAAAATGTTGTAGTATTCACTATTGTGTATTTAGGTGTAGTCTTTAAAAAAAATCCTCCATGGCAATATGTTAGTCTTTTATTCTAAGAATGCTTTTTAAATCTTTGCTATGGGAAATATTGGACTATTTTTCTTTCAAATGTTGCCTCTCTTCTTGTTTCTTTATTAGGTCTTTGTGTTTTGCTCATTTTTTTTCCCTCTACTATGTCGTAGATGGTTTTGTAACTTATGAAGCTCTTCTCAGCATCTTTTAAATTTTCATTTAGGCTACGTACTGGAAGAATTTCTAGTTCAGTTACTAAACTTACTGTTCAGTTGTTTTCATAATTTTGTTCAATCCAAATATTATTGATTTCAATAACTGTACATTCTTTATTCTGCAAGTTCTCAATGTATGTCCTTTACATAACCATCTCGTGTTGGTCTTTCCCATTCCTAGTACATAATGGAAGCCATGCCATGTAGCTACATGTCAAATTCTCAAACTCTCCATGTCCAGCTGGAGATGGACTCTAGAGTTGCTATTGCTTATCTGAGGAAGACAAGACTTTGAAGCACTTGCTGCTTCCATTATCATCCTGCTTTCTGTTGATGTTCTTCCTCTAGTTCCTAACTTCCACCAACTGTAGGTCCAGAGTATTAATCTTTCATCTGTTTTGCTAGATCTCTGCAGGTGTGGCTACCTTCTCAGATTTAGAGAATCCTTAGACCCTCCAGAGGTATAAAAATTGAGTATCTTATTTTTTAGAATTAAATAATTTTTATAATTTTAATTTTTGATAAGTTTTTAAATACTGTTTTCTCTAAATTTGATGTGAGGACAGAAAGAAGGTGGGATGTGTTCACATGAAGGGATACATGTACCCCGATGTTTATAGCAGCATTATCAGCAATAGCCAAATTATGGAAAGAGCCCAAATGTCCATCAACTAATGAATGGATCAAGAAGATGTGGTGTATATATATATTAGAATACTACTCAGCCATCAAAAAGAATGAAATCTTACCATTTGCAAAGATGTGGATAGAGCTAGAGAGTATTACACAAAGTGAAGTAAATCAGCCAGAGAAAGACAAATCCCATCTGATTTCACTCATATGTGCAGTTTAAGAAACAAAACTGATGAACATAGGGGGAACAAAAAAAGAGGCAAACCAGGACACAGACTATTAACTATAGAGAACGAACAGGGTTGCTAGAGGGGAGGTAGGCAGGGGTATGGGGTAAATGCGTGATGGGTATTAAGGAAAGCACTTGCTCTGAGTAGCACTGGGTGTTGTATGTAAGTGTTGAATCACTAAATTCTACACCTGAAACTAATATTACACTGTGCATTAACTAACTGGAATTTAAATAAAAACTTGAAAAGAAGAAAAAAAAGAAAATGAGCATTTGGTTAAAATTCCTTTGTTGGTAAATTTCATCCTTTTTTTTTTACTAGTCATACGAACACTTTTCTTTTTATATTGAAATTATAGCTTATATTAGAAAGTAAATACATTGGGGCGCCTGGGTGGCACAGCGGTTAAGCGTCTGCCTTCGGCTCAGGGCGTGATCCCGGCGTTCTGGGATCGAGCCCCACGTCAGGCTCCTCTGCTGGGAGCCTGCTTCTTCCTCTCCCACTCCCCCTGCTTGTGTTCCCTCTCTCGCTGACTGTCTCTGTCTCTGTCAAATAAATCNCAAAAAAAAAAAAAAAAAATTTTAAAAAAAAAAAAAAAAAAAAAAAGAAAGTAAATACATTGACATAATTATGAAGGACATTCTCATATATTTATGTGGGTGTTTTAAATTTTTGTATCTTGGTTTCTTCTCTCATTTCACTTGAAAACAATGCTCCAGGAAATGAATCAAAAACATTATGTATCAAGATGTAATTTTTGGCTGTAACAAGGAAAACTAAAGAGAAAAATAAATAAATTGCAGCAAATGTCAGTACTGGTTTTAGTAAATGAATAGTGAAACCTAAAAATGTCATTTAATAGAATTGTCAACATAAAATGCAGCTATTTATTCTTTCAAAGGTTTACTTAAATGTAGTATTAAAAAGCTGCATGATGGAGTTGTGTTGCCTATGAAACTGAAGTCTGTCAGAGACTGCAGTCTCAGCCGCTATGAGCCTGCTTCTTCCTCTCCCACTCCCCCTGCTTGTGTTCCCTCTCTCGCTGGCTGTCTCTCTCTCTGTCGAATAAATAAATAAAATCCTTAAAAAAATGCTGTTTTATTTTGCATTACATTGCCCCACTTTCTTAGGAAGCCTTTTCCTAAAATGTTTATATGAAGCATAATAATTTTTTTGGAATTATTTGTCTTTGGATATTTCATTAACCGATTAAAGGACATTTATGTCAACTTTCCTATATGACCTTAAAATTTTACACATTTTATTAAACCAGTTATGCAACAGTCAGATTTTCAAGGTAAAATTTAATAATAAATTTTAGGCTATGTTGCAGAGTTATCCAAACTGGTATGCTCATCTGGACACATATCTCAGAAATGGGAGCACAATCATCTAACCACAAAGCTAACATAAAGATACACTGTACTTAAAGAAATGACTGTATTAGGGGTACCTGGGTGGCTGCATCGGTTGAGTGCTGACTTGGTTTCGACTCAGGTCATGATCTCATGGGTCCTGGGATCACGCCCCACATGGAGCCCCGCATTTGGCTCCACGCTCAGTGGGGGGTTGGCTTGGAGATTGTCTCCTTTTGCTTCTCCACTGCTCGCACTCTCTCTCAAATAAATCAATAAGGCTTTATGAAAAGAAGTGACTATATTGTTGAGAAATGGAATTAAAAAATGTTTGAACACTTATGCATCAAAATTGTGGAACATTTGGGAGTAAAAAAATGTTTAAAATAGCAACAAAATAGCATAATTCACTAGGCAGAAATTATATTTCTACAATTGTCTCCCAGTATAATTTCTGTTAATTATTTCCATACTTAAAATTATGCTTACAATGAATATATGACCTGTTTATATGCACTAAATTGTGTATATGCTGTAATATAATTCTGTAAATTATTACACATATGCACATATACATATATTCCTAGGTCATTAAACCCAACAGAAAGTAATTTTAATATAAATTATGTGGATATAATATAGTATGCTTAATCATTTAAAAATATTTAAATAGATAACTGACCAACAATTTGCTTCTCTTCCAGTATAATTGTTTAAAGTTATAAATTTACCTCTAAGCATATATGAAAAATATTTTATTATATTACACAATTTAATGACTGGCTAATGACCTGGAATCAGTGCAGAGTTACGTATTGCTTTGTTAGGGTAGGGTGTACGAAGCCACTTAACCTTATTTGTATTGAAGCTCCCTTGTCTCTACTGTGGTAGGCAGCAGCAGAAGCCTCTATTCAGTTCATTAAGGCTTCCAGTTACTGTTTTCCACATGACTCCTAGAATTCAATGTTGCACATGCATGATTGCTGTTTCAGCAATTCTTTTCTGATTAGTAATAACCCTTCCTATTGTTTTTCCCCTTTGTCTCTGCTACTTGTTATAGTTCTTATTTATTAGGGCAGTATTGTTTGAGAAATTAATATTTCCATTTAATGAATAATGTAAGATGCTTTCAGTCATGTAATTCCGTTTATCCCCTCCTGTCCTTACACTGTTTTTCCCCTTTAGTTCAGTCATTTAAATATAATGTGCCTACTTGTGGCTGTCTTTAAATAACTGTCTACTAATTTCAACATCAGAGAAACTTGTGTATGTTTTACTTTCTTTTTCTAGATTATGGGTTGCATTTTTACTGCATCATTATGTCTCGTAATTTATATTCACAGTGGCCATTGTCACTGTTGTGTTGTATAGATTTGAATTTTTATCTTCTTTAATGAAATGTTAGATTTCATTAAGGCAGAGAGGTAAGTTACTAGCAGCTGACCTGGATCTTGTATGGTTTAGTGCATTGTAAGGTTTAGTGCAGTTGGCCTTGTGTCCAGGGAAGGACCTACACCTTGGACTCTAGTACTTTCCTTCTGTGGTATGACTCCTCTATGGTTTCTGTGAAAATCTCAAGTTGTTTACCAGATTCTTTTGAATTGACAGGTCTTGACCCTATCTCCACAGCAACTAGCTGCTGAACTTTCAACTCAGGTTGTTCAGTCTTTCAGCTACTGCTTTCCCTTAGGATCTTATGGTCTTGCCCTAAGTATACCTAAATGATGAACCAGGGAAAGATTTGAGAGTTTATCTTTAGATGTGGGGGCTTGCCTCCTATCATTCTTCCTTTCTACCAATTTCAAGCTATTCTGTAGTCTTAAACTCTGACCTGTGATATTTCTACCCAGTCAGACTAACTTCTGCTTAGCAAAATGCTCTGTGTCTAAGCAAACTAGGTAGTCCCCTTATGAAAAAGTCAGTTAAACCTAGATATCACCCAGTGGGTTTCCATTTTCTCTAGGGTTATATATACTCTAGTTTCAGTCTGATTTGCACACTTATAGAGTGTCTTTTTGAAAAGTTAATTGTCATTGGCAAGAGAATTTTTCTGATAAAATCTACTCAGCAGTTATTAGAAACAGGGGGACTCTGCTAGGTATATGCATTTAACTGTACATATATTTCCCTTGATGTCCAGAAAATTTCTAAGACTACATGTCCATCAACAATTCAGGAGTATTCTTCCTAAGTCCCTAAAAACAAAAAGCGTAGAGGTTCTTAAATTTTGACAGTCATATATAAAGCATAAAGTCAGGTGTGTTTGCAACTTTAACTTGTATTTTTTTGTCTACTAATCTATTTAAACATCTCTTCATCTGTATGCCTGATATTTTTATTTGATTTGATATTTGATACTGTGCTTTTTCTTACTCATATCGCTTTTCTGTTTTCTGATGAATTGCTTGTGTTTTCCTTGTTAATCTGTGAGAGCTCTTTTTACCATTACTATACTATGATTTTTACCATCAGAATTTGTTGCATAAAGTTTTTATATTCAAAACTATGCTTAATTAATTTTAGTATTAAAAACTATGTTTAAGTTTAGTGTTAATAAATATTACAGAAAGAGCATACATAAGGTCATTTAATAAGGAAAACACATATAAAAAATAGCTAATAATTATGTTGCTTACACTGTGCTGGATGGACACTGTGCTAAAAATTTGAATGTATTTATACATGTTAATCTCATAGAAACCCTATGATGAAAGTATTATTGTTATTCCCATATTAATAAAAGAAAAATAAGGCATACTGTTAGTGTTTGTGCCCAAGGACACAGCTACAAGTAAGTGGTTAATGTTGCTGACGCCAGGGTTCATTGGTTCTCAGTGAAAATAGAAATTGACAAGAGGCCAAGAAATTATTCAGGCAGGGGTTTACCGGGGGCTTATGCTTCAGCACAAGGAAGGCAGCCCCGGGAAAAAATGTCCCAACTGGCTCTCGGAACAGAGGCTAGGGAAAGTTTTTAAAGGGGCTGAGTGAGGAAAGGAGTAACATCTAAGATTGTAGGGGCAGGGAGATAGAGGAAGTTGGGTGGGCAAGCACAGTGCACAGAACATGTCTACACATGCATCATGTGTCTCATTAGTATATTAAATCTCTACCTCTGGATGTGATTTTTAGTATTAGAATGAGGAAAAAAGTAGGTAAATGACCAGCTCTGGGGTCCCTCTTGGCACAGGCTGGTTTATTCCAGCTTCTTCTGAGGAGTATTTCTTTCTGATTAGCTTCTTTTTGATAATTCTACTTCCAGAATCCCATGAGATATACTGCTCAAAAACATAGCTTGGCGTTTCCTTTTAAGGTGATAAGCATTGAGCAGTGGCTTTGTGGTTAGGACAGGGGTTTGGTCCTGAACACAGTCCCTATTCTATCTCAGCAATGTCACATTCTGAATGTGAGCAGACTTGCTCCAGATCCTGTGTTCTTAGAAACTACATACTTCTACTTCATATATGTGCATATATATATATATATATATATATATAGAGAGAGAGAGAGAGAGAGAGAGAGATGCTTAAAATTAAGAGAAACTTTTGATTATTTCCTAAAAGCATATTACTGTTTCTCTTGAAAAAGCCGTGTTTAGTTTAATGTTAAGCCTAATTATCTATTACTTTCATTTTTATAAATAATTNAGAGAGAGAGAGAGAGATGCTTAAAATTAAGAGAAACTTTTGATTATTTCCTAAAAGCATATTACTGTTTCTCTTGAAAAAGCCGTGTTTAGTTTAATGTTAAGCCTAATTATCTATTACTTTCATTTTTATAAATAATTATATCAAAATAAAGCCTTTTAGTTTGCTGATTTTCTGACTTTTGGAAGAAAATATTTGTCTTTTGAAAGAAAATATAATATGAAAAAATTCATATTAATCTGAACAATTGTTTTGCATTAATCATTTTTAAGGTTTGAATTTTTCTAAAAACAAGAGTATACACAGTTTTAATTAATTTACTTCCTTATTTTACAGATTTATTAATGTGATTTTTTAATTTAAGTTCAATTAGCCAATTTATATAGTACATCATTAGTTTCAGATGTAGTGTTCAGTAATTTATCAGTTGCATATAACGCCCAGTGCTCATGACATCATGTGCCCTCCTTAATGCCCATCTCCCAATTACCCCATCCCCTCATTCACCTCCCCTCCAGCAACCCTGTTTTTTTCCTATAGTTAAGATGTCTCTCATGGGCTTTCTCCCTCTCTGATGATTTCCCATTCTATTTTCCCTCCCTTCCCCTACAATCCTCTGCCCTGTTTCTTATATTTCACATATGAGTGAAACCACATGATAATTATCTTTCTGATTGATTTATTTCGCTCAGCATAATACCCTCCAGTTCCATCCATGTCAGTGTAAATGGTAAGTATTCATCCTTTCTAATGGCTGAATAATATTTCATTGGGTGTGTGTGTGTGTGTGTGTATCTTCTTTATCCCTTCATCTGTTGATGGACATCTCAGCTCTTTCCACAGTTTGTCTGCTGTGACATTGCTGCTATGAACACTGGGATGCAGGTGCCCCATTGGATCACTACATTTGTATCTTTGGGGTAACTATGTATATTTTTAACTTCTTGTTTTCCAGAGTGGCTGTACCAGCTTGCATTCCCACCAACAGTGAAAGAGGGTTCTCCTTTCTCCTCCTCCTCAGTAACTTTTGTTGTTTTCTGTCTTGTTAATTTTAGCCATTCTGACTGGTGTGAGGTGGTATCTCATTGTGGTTTTGATTTGTATTTCCCTGATGCCAAGTGATGTGGATCATTTTTCTTGTGTCTATTGGCCATTTGTATGTCTTCTTTGGAGAAGTGTCTGTTCATGTCTTTTGCCCATTTCTTAACCGGATTATTTGTTTTTTGAGTGTTGAGTTTGATAAGTTCTTTGAAGATCATGGATACCAGCCCTTTATCTGATGGGTGGTTTACAAGTATCTCCTCCCATTCCATGGATTGCTTTTTAGCTTTGTTGACTATTTCCTTTGTTGTGCAGAAGCTTTTTATCTTGATGATGTCCCAGAAGTTCATGTTTGCTTTTGTTTCCCTTGCCTTTGGAGACGTGTCTAGCAAGAAGTTGCTGTGGCTGAGGTCGAGGAGGTTTTTGCTTGTGTTCTCCTCTAGGATTTTGATGGATTCCTGTCTCACATTTAGGTCTTTCATCCATTTTGAGTTTATCTTTGTGTATGGTGTAAGAAAATTCTCAGTTTCATTCTTCTGCATGTGGCTGTCTAATTTTCCCAACAAAATTTGTGGAAGAGACTGTCTTTTCTCCATTGGATATTCTTTCCTGCATTGGCAAAGATTAGTTGGCCATAGAGTTGAGGGTCCACTCTGTGTTCTTTATTCTGTTGCATTGATCCATGTGTCTGTTTTTGTGCCAGTACCATATTGTCTTGATGCTTACAGCTTTGTAATATAGCTTGAAGTCTAGCACTGTGACGCCCCCAGCCTTGGTATTCTTTTTCAACATTCCCCTGGCAATTTGGGATCTCTTCTGGTTCCATATAAATTTTAGGATTATTTCTTACAGCTCTGTGAAAGATTTTGATGGCATTTTGATAGGGATTGCATTGAATGTGTAGATTGCTCTGGGTAGCATAGACATTGTAACAATATTTATTATTCCATTCCATGAGCATGGACAATTTTTCCATTTCTTTGTGGCTTCCTCAATTTCTGTCATAAGTGTTCTATAGTTTTTAGAGTATAGATCCTTTACCTCTTTGATTAGGCTTATTCCTAGGTATCATGTGGTTTTTGGTACAATTATAAATGGGATAGATTCCTTAATTTCTCTTTCTTCTATCTCACTGTTAGTGTATAGGAATGCAACTGATTTCTGTGCATTGATTTTATATCCTGCCACATTGCTGAATTTCTGTATGAGTTATAGCAATTTTGGGGTGGAGACCTTTGGGTTTTCCACATAAAGTATCATATCATCTGCAAAGAGTTAGAGTTTGACTACTTCTTTGCCAATTTGAATGCCTTTTTTTTCTTTTTGTTGTCTGATTGCAGAGGCTAGGACTTCTAGTACTATGTTGAACAACCATGGTGAGAGTGGGCATCCTGACTGTAAGGGAAAAGCTCTCTGTTTTTCTCCATTGAGAATGATATTCACTGTGGGCTTTTCATAGGTGGCTTTTATGATATTGAGGTATGTTCCCTCTATCCCTACACTGTGGAGAATTTTAATCAAGAAAGGATGCTGTACTTTGTCAAAATACTTTTTCTGCATCAGTTGAGAGGATCAACTTTTATTAATGTGATGTGTCACGTTGATTGTTTTGCAAATGTTGAACCACCTTAGCAGCCCAGGAACAACTCCCACTTGGTCTTGGTGAATAATCCTTTTAATGTACTGTTGGATCCTGTTGGCTATTAACTTAGACTTTTGACATCCATGTTTATCAGGGGTATTGGTCTGTAATTCTCCTTTTTAATGGCGTCTTTGTGTGGTTTGGAGATCAAGGTAATGCTGGCCTCATAAAATGAGTTTGGAAGTTTTCCTTCCATTTGTATTTTTTAAAAAGCTTCAGAAGAATAGGTATTAGTTTTTCTTTAAATGTTTAGTAGAATACCTGTAGGAAGTCATCTGGCCCTGGACTCTTGCTTATTGGGAGATTTTTGATTACTGCTTCAGTTTCTTTGCTGGTCCTGGGTCGGTTCAGGTTTTCTATTTCTTCTTGTTTCAGTTTTGGTAGTTTATATGTCTTTAGGAATGTATCCATTTCTTTCAGATTGCCTGATTTGTTGGAATATAGTTGCTCATAGTATGTTCTTAAGATTGTTTATATTTCCTTGGTGTTGGTCATGACCTCTCCTCTTTCATTCATGATTTTATTAATTTGGGTCCTTCCTCTTTTCTTTTTGATAAGTCTGGCTAGGGGTTTATTGATCTTATTAATTCTTTCAAAGAATCAGCTCTAGTTTCATTGATCTGTTCTGCTGTTCTTCTGGTTTCTATTTTGTCAATTCATGCTGTAATCTATTATTTTTATGATTCTGCTTAGCATAGGTTTTATTTGCTGTTCTTTCTCCAGTGCTTAAGGGGAGGTTTCGCTTGTATATCTGAGACTTCTAATATTTTGAGAAAGGCTTGTATTGCTGTGTACTTCCCTCTTAAGACTGCCTTTGTTGTATCCCAAAGGTTTTGAACAGTTGTGTTTTCATTTTCATTCATTTCCATGATTTTTTTTTTTTTAATTCTTAAGTGTCCTGGTTGACCCATTCACTCTTTACTAGGATGCTTTTTAGCCTCCAAGTGCTTGAGTTCCTTCCAAGTTTCCGTTTGTGACTGAGGTCAAGTTTCAAAGTGTTATGGACTGAAAATAAGCAGGAAATGATCCCAGTCTTTTGGTACCAGTTGAGACCCGATTTGGGACCCAGTATGTGATCCATTCTGGAGAATGTTACATGTGTACTTGATAAGAATGTGTATTCTGTTGCAGGATGGAATGCTCTGTATATATCTGTGAAGACCCTCTGGTCCAGCATGTCATTCAAAGTCCTTGTTTCCTTGTTGATCTTCTGCTTAGATGATCTGTCCATTGCTGTAAGTGGGGTGTTGAAGTCCCCTACTATTATTGTATTATAATCAATGTGTTTCTTTAATTTGGTTATTAATTGGTTGATATACTTGGCTGTTCCCAAATTAGGAGCATAAATGTTTATAATTATTAGATCCTTGTTGGATAGACCCTTTAAGTACTATATAGTGTCCCTCCTCATCCCTTACTACAGTCTTTGGTTTAAAATCTAATTTGTCTGATATGAGGATTGTTATCCCAGCTTTCTTTTGATGTTCAGTAGCATGATAAATGATTCTCCACCCCCTTAGCATGATAAATGGTTCTCCACCCCCTTATTTTCAATCTGGATGTGTCTTTAGGTCTAAAATGAGTTTTGTAGATAGTATATGGATAGGTCTTGCCTTTTCATCCAATCTGATACCCCCTGTGTCTTTTTATTGGAGCATTTATTCCATTTACCATTCAGAGTAACTACTGAAAGATATGACTTTAGTGCCATTGTATTACCTGTAAGGTCCCTGTTTCTGTAGATTGTCTCTGTTTCTTTCTGGTCTATTTCTATTTCTTTTTGGGCTCTTTCTTTGCTTACAGGATCCCCTTTAATATTTCTTGAAGGGCTGGCTTAGTGGTCACATACTCTTTTTGTTTCCATTTGTCCTGGAAGCTCTTTATCTCTCCTTCCATTCTGAATGACAGCCTTGCTGGATAAAGTATTCTCAGCTGCATGTTATTTAGTAACCTGAATTTATCATGCCAGCCCTTTCTGGCCTGCCATTTCTCTGTGGATAAGTCTGCTGCTGCTTAATATTTCTACCTCTGTAGGTTAAGAACCTCTTGTCTTGAGCTGCTTTCAGGATTTTCTTTTTATCTTTGAAATTTGCAAGCTTCACTACTATATGTAGGGGTGTTGATCTATTTTTATTGATTTTGAGAGGGGTCCTCTCTACCTCTTGGACTAGTATGCCTGTTTCCTTCCCCAAATTAGGGAAGTTCTCAGCTATGATTTGCTCAAATATACCTTCTGTCTCTCTTTTCTTCTTTGGGGACCCCAATAATTCTAATACTGTTTTACTTTATGTTATCTTGGTTTCTTGAAGCCTCCCCTCATGGTCCATTAGTTGTTTTTCTCTTTTTTCCTCGGCTTTCTTCCTTTCCATTAACTTGCATTGTATGTCACTTACTCTCTCTTCTGCTTTATTTACCCTAGCTATTAGAGCGTCCAATGTAGACTGCATTTCAGTTAAAGAATTTTTAATTTTGGACTGATTAGATTTTATTTCTGCATTAAGAAATTTTCTAATGTCTTTTATGCTTTTTTCAAGCCCAGCAATTAACTTTATAATCATTATCCTGAATTCCAGCTCTGACATTTTACTTTTATCTGTATCGATTAGATCTGTGGCAGAGAGTATTGCCTCTGGTTCTTTCCTTTGTTGTGAATTCCTCCTTCTAGTCATTTTGCCCAGAGAAAATGGGTGAACGAAAGAGCAAAATCAAAAATATCAACCAGAACCCAGTGAAATATATACCTGACAAATCCGAAGAGGTCAGAAACCAAAAAAGAAAAGAGAGAGAAAAAAAAAAAGTGGGGGGTGGGTGGAGAGAATATAATCTCCCAGATGGATAAACAGTGTGATCCATTTGGTCCTGGGTGTATTTTGGTCTGTTTGTTAGGAGACACTAAATCCCAAACTTGTAAAGAAAGCATAACTTATATATATGTACACACACAAAAATAAAAATGAGTACAGTGAAAAGAAACCAGAAATGAATATAAAATGTAAATGTAGAAAATGAAAGTTAATAAAAAGGACTTAAAAACAAGGAGTTGATAAAATAAGAAACTAGTTGAAAAGGAAAAAAGAAAAAAGAAACGGAAAATTTTAAACTGAAAGAGAAATGAATCATGAGAAAAACCCTTGAATTCTATCTTCTGTTTTCCCCTGTTGCTGGAGTTTTGCAGTCCTTTGTGCTCTTAAACTTGGCGTTCACCTGTTCTTCCAGCTGGTCATCTGGGGAAGGGGCCTGCTGCACTGATTCTTAGGTGTCTTTGCCTGGGCTGAGTTGTACTATCCCTTGCCAGGGGCTGGACTCAGTGTAAGCTGCTCTGGTTGTTCTGTATGGCTTTTGTTTCTTGGAGGCTTTCCACGCCTCTTTAGAAGATGAAAATAAAAATGGCCGCACCCGGATCTCCAGCCCCAGAGCCAAATGATTTCCGTTCCCTCTCCTCAGTAAACGGTCAGGAAAAAGCGGTCTTCATTTTTGTGTTTGCCAAACTCTGCAGTCTCCTCTGGTGCACGCCCACACCAGTCCTCCAGGGGAAGACAGAGGGTAACTGCTTTTCTGTCCTTTGCAGGATCCCTGCACAGAAAGCTGTCACCCAACCAAGCCATGGTTCATGGTTTATCACAAACTAAGCTGAGAGAGACTACTCCTGGGCTCGCTGAGCCTTACCAGTTTCCCCACTATAATGCCTGGGAACTCTGCCGGCTCAGGCAGCACCATTCTTTCTGTGACCCTGGGATCTTGAGACCACGCTGTCCAACCTAGGATTCTGTCCCGATTCACCACCTGAGCACCTTGCAGGCGGTGATCTCTCACTGGAGCAGATTTCTAAAAGTCTGTTTTGCGCTCCAGGGCTATATCACTTTCCCTTAGCCAGCTTCTAGAGGTTCTCTCCCTGCTGCCGACTATCTTCTGATATATCCCCTCAGATTCTCTTCTCCACACCTCCTACCTTGCAAAGAATGGTTGCTTTTCTATTTGTAGAATTCCAGCAATTCTTTGCTTACATCTCAGGTTGAATTCATAGGTGTTCAGAATGATTTGATAGTTATCTAGCTAAATTCAAGGGTCAAATGAAAAGAGGTCCCCTACTCATCTGCCATCATGTCTTTCTCAAGTTCCAGATTTATTAATTTGACTTTCTTTACATTAAAAAATACAGCCAAGGGGCGCCTGGGTGGCACAGCGGTTAAAGCGTCTGCCTTCGGCTCAGGGCGTGATCCCAGCGTTCTGGGATCGAGCCCCACATCAGGCTCTTCTGCTATGAGCCTGCTTCTTCCTCTCCCACTCCCCCTGCTTGTGTTCCCTCTCTCGCTGGCTGTCTCTATCTCTGTCGAATAAATAAATAAAATCTTAAAAAAAAAAAAATAAAAAAAAAAAAATACAGCCAAGTTTCATATGTTTTCTTTGAAGTAAAATGAGAGTAGTCACCAGCAACTATTTAACAATAATTATAAAATATCAGTTGATAATAGATTCATCAGTGATGCAGAAAAAAAATGTAGAAATGAGTCAGATTTAAATGGAGCTGGGGTAAGTCATGCATAAATTGCCTCTTGTCACCCAGAAAAGGAGTAAAAGGATTGTGGGTAAAGAAGGAGTAATGGTTAAAATGAATACTGAAGTCATAATGTAGATACTAATATATATCTGAAACATTTGAAATATGTAATTATTTTCATCTCAATGAAAGTAGTGCCTTACATTTACTTAGTAAAATCTCTGCTTAGTTATATCAAAGCAAAAAATAATAATAGCATATATGTGGGTGGAAGGTTCTTGGGGTGAGAATAGTAAATTATATTTCTTTTCCACAAAATATATATGTGAAATAAAAAATGTATAATGAGAGAAAATATGTTGCTAAATATTGTACATAGAGGTATTCATCCTGAAATTTAACCAAAGTAAATATATCATGTTTCTGTTAAAGTTACAAGTATTTTCAAAGTAATATTTTATAATATTATTTTGGAGAGCTGGAATTCATTTCATATTATTAAAATAGTCTCTATAAATATAGATACGCAATTTTTTTTTCTATTTTGGAAATATTCCCCTTCAGTATGTCTGAAAACAGAAAGAGATGATAAATATATTTCCAATTAGTAAAGTAAAAGAAGGAATAAAACAATTTTCCTCAAGAAATTTATATTATATTATTTTTTACAGTTGGAAAAGGTATCTTGATTTATTTTATTATCTTTATCAATGATAGGCAAACTTCCCTGTAAATAACCAAGTAATAAATATTTTAGGCTTTGTGGGTCATGAGGTCCCTATTGCAAACATTCCATTTTAGCAGGGATACAAACAGAAAATACAGTTTATTTAATGACAAGTGACCTTGTACTGAAATAAATTTTTACATATAAGAATTGGGAAGTTTGGAAAAAACACATAAAATACACATTTGGAGACACTGGGAAGAATTATAAACAGAATCTGCTGGGAACTTAATCTTGGAAAGAAAGAGAGCACACTGCATAAAATTTACACTGATAGGCCCTTTCCCCTGAGGACATGTCCCAGTCCACCTGTTACTGTGAAGAAAGAATTCATGCCAAAATCTGCAGTGTTCTTGGTTTGAGGTAGTAGAGGCCAAACTTTAGGGTTGCTACAGGGACCTGAGATTATGTAGGTAAACCCAGGAAAGAAGGAAATCACCAGTGGTAAAACCTGGCATTTGCATAAAATTCCTGTTCTGTTCTTAGTTGACACCTGTGATGTGCATGCATGGGAGAGAATCAGTGAACCAGATAAGACAGAACATAAGTAAAAGCAAAACAAACAAAACAATTGGAAGGTTGAAAACTTGAGATTTTAGCTGGTTTTTATCAAAAGAGATGTGGAGGAGTCTAAAATCCACTAAGTGAGAAGGACTTCATAAATGTCTCAGATTTTCTAAATGTCACACTCTCACAAAGCATAAAATAAGCCTACAACAACATTGTAATTGAATCAAACCAAATCTATTCAGAGGAGAATGATCAAATCCAAAATATCTACAATGTACTTTTACATATATCCAGTATACAAGGGAAACAAATCTAAAATAATGGAAATTCTAGAACTTAAAAGTACAATTTCTGGCATAGAGTTTCCATTTCATAGGTTTAAACAAATTGTATACTGTGAGGAAATAATTAGAAATCAATAGCAAAATGATATTTTCAAATTTTCTAAATGTGTGGAGATTAGAGAAATAATTTCTAAGCTTAATTGTTGATCAAAATAAAATTCAACATTCTTTCAACAAAATTACTCAATACACTTATAAAGAAGCTCAGAAGACTTTAACATTTTTAAACATTCCTTTCCTAATTAGATACCATTGTTCTTTAGTTCTATCATTATGTTCCCAAAATATCAAATTAAATATTATTATATTTTATTTTCTATGGACTTCTATTTATATTTACACCATTTTGTTTTTTCATCCTGCTTTTTTTTTTGTCAGAACTGTTTCTTGGTAT
This sequence comes from Ailuropoda melanoleuca, assembly GCF_002007445.2. Taxonomy (NCBI): domain Eukaryota; kingdom Metazoa; phylum Chordata; class Mammalia; order Carnivora; family Ursidae; genus Ailuropoda; species Ailuropoda melanoleuca. Next base: position 100,861,513 of record NC_048224.1, read on the forward strand.
CATTTTCATTCTTCCATATGATATAGTTCTTTTAAGAAATATTAATTGATAATAAAGATGTATTTTTCCTAAAAATAAATGAAAAAAATCATCTCTTAATATGTAGTTACAGGTTACCATTAATTTTTTTCAGCACTTCTTTCATCACTGGTTTCCGTCTTCCACTATTAATGGTGGGTAGTCAATTTTTACTGTCATATCTTTGTCTGTAGGTGGTCCTTTCTCTAATTGGTGTTTTTAGACGAATTATGAGTTCACATTGCTCAGATTTTTTTCCTGAAAAAAATTGAGTCCTGTGTTAAAGGTGTGTAGTAATAGAGAAGAATACCAGTTGTTTGGACAAGGCAACTGGAGGTTCAGAAACACTGGATGTAATTCAGGGGATAAATTCAGGGGAGATTTTGCCCTTTAACCAAGAGTATAGGTAGGGATTATGTATTTCCTTATTTCTCTCTTTAAGAGTAGCCTCTTTCAAGATTATCTACTATAGACATTGCCAAGAGCTTTGCAGGGTTTTAAAGGTAATTCTGGATTGGAACTAGTTGGTTCTAGTTTTTATTTCTTTGTTCTGTGGGGTTTTTTATTTGTTTGTTTGTCTGTTTTGTTTATTTTGCTTTTTTTTTCCTTTCTGTTCACCATCAGTTAAAACTAAAGCTCTGGAATAACAGATTAGCCTGTTCCCCTAGGGAAGCGACTTGTATTTGCTTACTTTTCAGGAGCTTGGCTCCATTATACATTTTAGTCTCTGAAAATTTTTACTTAATTTCTAAACTGCTAAGTTATGCATTATATGTATGTATGCATGTATATTCTGTATTTATTTTATATAATATAGATATAGGTTTCATTTAATTCATAATTTTTAGGTTTTTAGCATTAGAGATTTTTAATGTATTTAGATTGCCTTATTATTCTAATATTACTTTTGGCTGTTCTTTCTCTATACTTCCTGTGTTGTAGCATGGCACTTACTATTTCAAGGGGCAAATATTTCTTTATCTCCAAAACATATATATATATATATATATATATATATAAAAGCAGGAAATATGATGTATTCATATCCTCTCCTCCCAAGGTGAGAAAGAAGAATGTAGTATTTGACTTATAAGTGATGGTTGTGCTGGTAAATTAATGTATAAAATTTGGTTTGCAAGAATAACGATTAACTAAAATATTTATATGTTGACCTTTATTTAGAAAATATATGTTCTGTAATCCATAGTTTTACTTTGCAGATAGAGGTTTCTTAGTATACATTTGTTAAGTTGAATTGTGCTCCCCCCACAGGGGAAAAAAAGTAAATGAACACAAGTGGCTCTTTTGCAAAGAACTGCATTGATTTCGATAATGCAATATGCAATGATACTTTAATAAATTTAAGCAGTAGAAAAATGTCCCTATATATGCTAATTATATACTGTCTATTACCTCATTGGACCATATGCTAATTATATGCTAATTATATGCTAATTATATACTGTCTATTACCTCATTGGACCATATGTGAGTAAATCTGAAATAAAATTCATTAGTTAAATTGGACTGCAGGATCTCATAAAGATAAAGAGTAGACCCACAGAAAATGCTCAAAGGGAACTTAGTAGCCAAAAATAAGTTTCTGAGTTATTAAATAAATGTTTTAGTTAGTGTTTATCACTCAACTTGGCTTCTTTGTCTTGTAGCTCCCTACTAAATGCTTCCTCCAAACCATTGCACATCTGAGGTATCTAGTTCCAATAGAAATGACATCTATCCATCTAAAGAAGTAATCATCATATCTTCTGTCCCAAACATCCTTCCATTCTACAAATTGAGATTGTGAGCATCCTCACACATTGCACAATTATTTTTAGGAACAGAAAAAGGAAAGAAAGGTGCATGCTTTTAACAAAGATTTTTATTTTGTTTTACATACCAAAGGCAAAATGATCATAAGATTATAAGGAACTCAGAATAGGCATGATACATGGCTCATAGGACTGGAATTAAGCACGTCTAAGAACGTGCTGCTTACACTATGGTACTGGTTATTTATTTCCATTACTGCCAGAATGAGAATCAGTTCTAGTCTGAGAATCTGGAGGCAGCCCTGAGGATTCCCTAAAGAACCAAACTTTTTCTGAAGCTGGCCTTGATCAAAATCAACCTGGAGGAAGCCCTGAGGATTCCCTAAAGAACCAAACTTTTTCTGAAGCTGGCCTTGATCAAAATCAACCTCAGAGGGTGAAATGTGGGATAATATGCGCATATACATTTTTCCATATGAATGAAAAATATCTCTTCAGAAGTAATCTTCCAAGGCCTATAGTAAAACTTACATCATGTTCTGATGATACTGATTTATCTGTAATCTCAGGTCATGACACATTAGAAACAACAACTGAAAAGAGGAGTGTAATAGTAGTCACTGATACAGAAATGATGGTGGAAGTCAGGACACCAAACAGAACGAAAACTATGAAACAAAAAAATATACTTAAATATCACATAAATCACAGTGAGTTGAATATACTCTGTATTATCTTTTTCAAAAAGAAAGGAAATGTTTGTTTACACTTCATGTAATATACATATATATATACATACAGTGAATATATATACTTAAGTATATGTATGTTATAAAGCATATATACTGCATCTGCATATATACCTTTCTTTTTTTTTTTTTTTGAAGATTTTATTTTTATTTATTTGAAGAGATAGAGACAGCCAGCAAGAGAGGGAACACAAGCAGGGGGAGTAGGAGAGGAAGAAGCAGGCTCATAGCGGAGGAGCCTGATGTGGGGCTCGATCCCATAATGCTGGGATCACGCCCTGAGCCAAAGGCAGACGCTTAACGACTGCGCCACCCAGCCACCCCCATATATACCTTTCTATTTAAAAATAGTATAATTTTGAAACATGTAGATATTTAGTGCTGTAATCATATATCCATGCCAAGTTTCTTTTAAAATCCCTCCTTGACTGACATTATAGAATTATGATTTATTTAGAAAACTTATATTTCTCCTGTGTTTCTCCTTTACTCTCACACCACTAATACTCTTAGACAACACTTTTGACATGAGATGTGTGGTAGTTATTCCCACACCAAACAAGTCTGTGATAACCAGCTAGGTGTCTAATAATTTAACTCAATTCTGCTACTATCCACCCAGCAATAGCATCAGATCCCACAGGTGAAGGGCTTCTGACTGATTGGGTATAAACAGAAGGTTCCCACAACTCCGTCCTTGGGTTCAGTTGTTTTGCTAGGGTGGCTCACTTAAGTCAGGAAAATAATTTACTTTATAATAACTGTTTAACAGTTATTATACATCCTTTATCATATCTTATTAACACCCTTTATCATATAGGATAATGGATAATATAATAATTTATAATAACTGTTAACAGTTATTATAAAAGAATATGATAAAGGATGCAAATGAAATTCAGATGGAATAGTTGTGTAGGTCCAGGTATATGGGGAAAAGCATGGAGATGCCATGCTCTCTCAGCTGCCACTCTCCCTGCACCTGCAGTAATTCACCAAACCAGAAGGTCTCCAAACCCTGTACTTTTTTTTTTTTTAAGAGAGGCTTCATCACACAGGCATGATCCATCATTAACTCTATTTTCAGTCCTTCTCTGCTCTCTGGAGAATGGAAAATGGAGCTAAAAATTCCAAGCTTTTAATCATGACTTGTTTGTTTTGGTGACCCGCCCCCATCCAAGACCCCACCAAGAGTCAACTCATTAGAACAAAAGGCACTGCCATCACTCAGGAGATTCCAAGGTATTTAGGAACTCTGTGTCAGAAGCCAGGGTCACAGACCAAATATTACAACAAAAGATGTTCCTAGTGCTCTTATCACTGATGGGATTACAAGAGTTTTAGGAGCTGTGTGCCAGGAACCAGGGTCAGAGGTCAATATTTATATAATTGTATGTTTCTTTCTATTGTCTCACAATATTATAATAGAAAAATGTAAAGGGGGTAAGTATGCAAGTACAAATATAACAATTAAGTACAATATTTGGTATTTTTTTCTTAACTACCTTATATATTATTTGTGTTATTGTGTTAGGTTCATGTGCATGAATCATATGCAATATTCAAGCTTAAAATAACTTAGGTTTGAACCCAACACTTACATTTATTGGTAGGAGAATGTTTTTAGATTCTCATTTTTAAATACTATTAAACATTAATATTATTACTGACATTTTTCTGTACTTAAAATAGATGGAGTAATGGTATGCATAGACTTATATAAAAAGGTTGATAACCATCTTCTGTTATCTTTTGAGAAGTGTACTAAGACCAGTTACTCAACTATTTTACTATTTCTATATTCATGATATCTCCAAGAGGACATAATATCTACATATTTGTTAAAATGCTATCAAACTGAGGATAGGGTAGTTTAAGTTAGTTGAAATAAATTTATTATATCTGAATGTCATGTGAATGAAATAATGACTTTAGCTAAGCTGATTTTGCAGGAACCACCAACATACTTAGTGAAAAAAGCATGGATATAGAAGTATTTATTGCTATGAAATCTTTGGTTAATGATTCCCCATAGTAAAGATAATTTACTTAAAACTATTTTAATCTTTAATTTGAGATTTATCCATGGTAAACTTCCCCAATTCTGAAATTAGAGGATTTGTTTTTACTTGATGCATTTATCATTAGCTTCCTTTCTCTAAGAATTAGCAGTCAGAGGGTTCTAATCAAGCAAACTCATTCCATTAAACAATGCAAATGAGTACCAGATTTTATCATTTGAACTGTGTTTGGGTTAGATAAACCATAAATACAGTCAGGTTTCAACTAACATTTTGGTCCCTGAACCTCTTAAAAATCAGAACAAACAAAAAGTTCTTTTTTAACTTATGAGGCTGTACATGAATTACTTGAATTAAAAGATACATATATAGGGGCGCCTGGGTGGCACAGTGGTTAAGCGTCTGCCTTCGGCTCAGGGCGTGATCCCGGCATTATGGGATCGAGCCACATCAGGCTCTTCTTCTATGAGCCTGCTTCTTCCTCTCCCACTCCCCCCTGCTTGTGTTCCCTCTCTCGCTGGCTGTCTCTATCTCTGTTGAATAAATAAATAAAATCTTTAAAAAAAAAAAAAGATACATATATATATTTTACACAAACATATGTAAATATAAAAAAAAGCAAATACGTGATTTATGTAACCTTATTGATTGTTAAAAAAATTACCGAAGCTTTAGAAATGAGGCGAAACATTAACAGCAGTCTTCTCAATATGTTTCAGTATCTTTGACTCATTCGAGGCCTAACTCTGTCTCTAAGGGGCATGTAACTCTGACACTATTCATAATTAAACAATATCTAGATATTTTGGCATTTTATGGTTCTGAAGAGTTACATATAATGAGCAGCAAAGTGAAAAGATGAAAATAATTTTTAGGCTTTTAAAGATGTAACTAATTTCTGTCTAGAAGACAAGGCAATGCAAAAAGTGATGGTTGTATTGTACTATAGGACATTAGCCAGATTGTATCTAATTTAGCAATCTTACTTCAGGCTTTCTTTCATTTGCCTCCTCTTTGGAACCACATTATTGTCCTGCCAGTCTCTTCACTTAGTTAAACACAACCTCGCCACGTGCATTTATGTATTTGAATGAGTATTATGTATTTAACATTTACAAAATTTTGTTTTGACATGGTTAGAAAAGGGACAATTGATCTTTCTTAAAACACAGAAAGACACAAACTTGAACCTTTGCCGTGGTTTAAGCCAGTTTCCCAAATTTGACTAATGGTAAGCATCACCAGTGAAGCCTGATAGAGCCAAGAAAACTCTCTTTCTGTCCTAGGTATTCAGAATTTCCAAGGAGGAAGCCTGTTAATGTGTCTTTTTAGAGTCCTGGGTGACTATCATTAGCTATCTGTGCAGAATGCAGATCTAGGACACTAGTTCTAAAAGTTGTCCATAATTACCCTGATGCTTTAGAACTTTGGGACTCTTAATTATTTCTTGCCTTTGACTGCTTTACTTGGGATGATCATGTATAACACAATAAAACCAGTTGATTTTATTAAACTATAAACAGTATAGCTGTGTGTTGATAACAATGACTTCAGATTAATATAACTTCTTAAATTTTTATAATCTCAAAGGTTAGGTACACATAACAGAATAATCTTTGCATGTTTTATATATTCTGCACATTGAAAAAGTATAAAATAGTACAGCAAAAGGCAAATGTTATAAACAGAATGTTAGTTAAACAAATTCACTGTATCTATTATGTACTATGCTTTCTTCTTACCAAGAAAAAAAAAACGAAGAAAACCAAAAAACTTTTATACATTGTATAGATTGCAAAGTACTATTGAGGTCATGAAATAGTATAAACAATAGCAAATAAATGCTGCGCTTATAGAGCGCTGAGTCCTTTTCTAGGTACTTTACATATACTATTCTCATTTCTCACAACCACTCTATACTCTATCTTCTATACGTATACTAATTCTCTTAAGTATTATAAATTTTTAATTTAGGGGTATTAGCTTTATTTACGTATGAGAGAACCACAATTCAGAGAGTTCAAATAACTTGCTTAATTCACATGGCTAATGAATGATGGAGTAGGGGATCTTGACCTGATCTGTCTCCTGAGCTCATGCTTTTTCACACATACTAATCAGTTAACTCAAAGTAATTCTTTGTTAGAATCTTAGAAGTGGGATTTCAGTTACATATCTGGATCTTAAACATGCAACTATATGTTGTAAATGCTACATTTCAATATAACTTTATATTTTTGAACAGCCCCTCCCCCCTCTTCAGCTAACACTTAGGGAGATCTTTATATTGAGTTAATATAGTATATGTAATAAATTGGGTTTTTTTTTCAAGTATCTGGTCTGCCAGTGTTTCGGCCTTATGCCTCTCCTCGTCACTCTGCCAAATCCATTTGAAATCACTCTTCATAGGGGCACCTGGGTGGCTCAGTCGTTAAGCGTCTGCCTTCGGTTCAGAGCGTGATCCCAACGTTCTGGGATCAAGCCCCACATCAGGCTCCTCCGCTGGAAGCCTGCTTCTTCCTCTCCCACTCCCCTGCTTGTGCTCCCTCTCTCACTGGCTGTCTCTAACTCTGTCCAATGAATAAATAAAATATTTTTAAAAAAATGAAATCACTCTTCATAAAGAATTTTAAGTTTTTGAGCTTTCTTCAAGCTGCCTGTGAATATATTACATGTCTTATTTTTATTACTGTGATGTTGAAGTTAAAAAAATCTTCTCTTTGGGGCGCATGGGTGGCACAGCGGTTAAGCGTCTGCCTTCGGCTCAGGGCGTGATCCCGGCATTATGGGATCGAGCCCCACATCAGGCTCCTCTGCTATGAGCCTGCTTCTTCCTCTCCCACTCCCCCTGCTTGTGTTCCCTCTCTCGCTGGCTGTCTCTATCTCTGTCGAGTAAATAAAAATAAAAATCTTTAAAAAAAAAAATCTTCTATTTCATATTACCTTATAAAATTTTTTTCTCAGGTTTCTATTCTCTTAGCTTTTTCTTTCTTTATGTCATTGTCCTTATTAGCATTTCCTCTACCTTCCCTTTTAGCACCATCTGTGAGTTTCCTGACTTTGCATTTACTCTCTTCTAACAACAATTAGGATATTAAATAAGACTAAGACAGCACTAATCCTTGCTTTGTCCCCAGTAGGTTACTTCTAATTTTTTGCACTGTCTTATACTAATAAACTTTGTTTACAAGTTCTTAGAGAATTTGCAGTATATATTCTGAGCTCAGTTCCACTATTGGGCATGTTGCAAACAATCTTGTAATTGAAAAATGTATAGCAAAAATTTAAAAGCCCTTAAACAATTATATTTTCATTGGCTTTACATATTTTTCCATCTCTGATTCACTATCAATTTCAAGTGAAGTGAGACATGCAAAATTACTTTAATTATTCTTAAAGACCTATTTTTTTCTAAGTTCATATTATTGTCTGAGAAATGATTTGAATTGTTAAATAATATATTAAAACCTGTATCATGAGCTACTAATGGAATCAGATCACACACCACACTTCATTAGATCAAGCAAATAATTATTTGTTGCTGGTTATCATTCAGGGGATGAGAGAAATAACAGGCCACAAGGTTTCTGTGTAAGGTATGGTAGAGTTTAAAATTTAGTCCCAACAAGGGGTTGGGACTAAATTTATTTTCTTCTGCATAATCATAACCAGTTTCCTCATAGTATCCCAAGGACGTGGTAGGACGTTTGAGCAATATTTATAGAAGGAGAGAGCAGTCTGGGACTTCAGCATAATTGATCATTTCTGGTTTACTTCAGTCACCTCAAAATTAATCCAGTCTTTCAGATTTCTTTATTTCTGCCACTACTCTTTATATTCTTCTAATGTGATATCTGGATTTTGGAGAAACTATGAACATTTAATGCTGGACACCTAGTCCCCTTGCCATACATTGAATTTTGGAGAAACTATGAACATTTCGTGCTAGACACCTGGTCCCCTTGCCATACGTTGATTCTATGACCTTCCAGGTGTGGATCTCATATTTTAAGTTCTTTGGTGTCAGACTCAATTTCTGCTGTTTCCACAGTTGTTCATACATTGTTTTCTTGGGCAATGAAATGTGAATATTTAGGGTACATTTTCTTTTAAGCTTTAATGTCTCCAGTGCCTAGTCAGTCTACTGAGAACTTACTTGTTCATATTGTACTGGCCTTCCAATTGTGAAATCCAAAAGAGAATCTCTGGTTCTTATTTTGTTGGTCTTAAATAATTTCAATAGAAAGAACAGTATACACTTTAATTTCATTAAGTTGTGTTTTTAGTAAAATATTTCTAAAGTTCAATTTGTTATTCACTATATAATACAAAAGTAAATTAATTCTACTATGTACCATGAATAATGTTTTTCATATTTATTTTGAAAACATACTTCCATTAATGTAAAAAAATACATTTCCCGTCTAAAATAACATAAATGATAAGAAAACCAGCTGTCTGTATCTTTTCTTATTTGCTTTATAAGATACATCTACAAGGTATATCCATAAGCCATTTAGATATTTTATATAAGCTTTATAATATATATCTATAAGCTATATAAATATTTTAATTAAAAAGACAAAACCACTCATATTTTTTAATTTTATTTATTTGAGAGAGAGAGAATGTGCATGGGAGAGGGGCATAAAAAGAGGGAGTGAGAGAACAAGAGCAAGTAGGGGAAGGGGAAGCAGGAGAGAGAGAGAATATCAAACAGACTCCCTGCTGAGCATGGAGCCCAACCTGGGGCTCGATCCCAAGACCCTGAGATCATGACCTGAGCTAAGACCAAGAATTGGACACTTAACGGACTGAGCCACCTGGGCACCCCCCAAACCTCTCCATTTTAAACAACAATTGGCCTTTGGAATTCCATGAATATACTGATTTCTTCAGTTTATAAGTTAGCTATGAAGTTACATGATGGTGGTGTTTTTTTTTTTTTTTTTCAGTTTT